>NC_141696.1:1002449897-1002679897 GCF_964263255.1 Lissotriton vulgaris | reverse complement strand
CTGCTGCATGAAGTTACAAAACGCAGTCACTTAAGTAAATGAAAATTACTTTAATCCGGCTCATTTGGACAATTTAGAGCAAACAGCATTAGTCTTATCATGGCTAAGCCGTGATTAGAAGGAAATTGCTTTGCACGTTCCCAACAGCTCCTGCATGTTGTGGGCCCAGCTGACTCTATCAGTTATGTTAACAGACCGGGAACACATGGACTCGGGCGCCATTTTGAGCACTCGCCAGCAATTCGTAACATCCGCATTCATAGCCGCAGTTGTTAAAGCAGGCGCTGGGAGACAGAGGATTGTACGAGATTGATCATTTAATTTCCTCTCACTCTTTCTAAAGTGACCGGAAAATCAATGGGAATTGCTTTATAAACATGCCTACTATGCAACAACTCCTTGTTTTCCGTTTTAACAAAATTTATCAATCCATTAAGGGATAGACAAGTAAACAGAAATGCATTGTCATTTGTGTTATTTTATTAGTGTCATGTGAGATTACAGCACGTTAT
Organism: Lissotriton vulgaris; assembly: GCF_964263255.1. Classification (NCBI taxonomy): domain Eukaryota; kingdom Metazoa; phylum Chordata; class Amphibia; order Caudata; family Salamandridae; genus Lissotriton; species Lissotriton vulgaris. Next base: position 1,002,679,385 of record NC_141696.1, on the reverse strand, counting down.
TGATCTGTTCCGGAATATTTTACCCAAAGGAGGCAGAGTTTAACATGCACAAATCAAGATCAATATCGGATGTGCATACATTTTCATAAAAAGTGCTACCTGGCCATTTTTTTGCTTAACAAATCCCTCGATGGACGCTGCTGCTCTCTTAAGAAAAAGAGAAAATAATCAGACCAAATGATACTTGGACCAAACTTTAATTATAAACATTGATCCGTGTTCGCATAGATGCTTTGCAGCATCCAACTTCTTACTTAATGGCAACGATTGTGATTTGAGTGATGAAAGGAAGTTGGCCTAATTTTTGAAAGTCACTGTAGTGATGGTCACAGCCTGCTCAACAGCTCCAATTGAACCTTAATGTAACTAGTGGATTCTTGAAATATTAGCTTTATGTCAAAAAGTTGAACAAACTAATCTGCATGCTAAAGAGTGGACTGTTTTGAAGTTTGCCTAAAGGTGTGCGTGAAGCAGTTATGACACAATAAACCAGTGGTGAAACAAAAGCAAGAACAGTATTCTGACCACGAAGGCTACAGCGGAAATATTTGAGTTCCGATACAATACCAGCTAAGTTGCATTTTTTATTTGCCCATTGCTTATGAGTTCTCTCTACAATTTGTGGAGATTTGTTGTATACCAAAAATAAGCTACACCACACTCAGTCTGTATTGTGGGAAGATGTTTCAAGTGCTGGTTTCGTGGTCCAAGACACACTGGCAAAATTTACATTCTAAGGTAAATGCACAACTAGATATCTCTGTGAGATGCTTTCTTTTCTTAATTATACCAATGTGCCTTCATAGGATGCCCCAACGTCTCCACAGTCTCTGTCCCAAGCACACATATTTCAAAAAGTTTTTTTACTATGATTGAATGAATACTTAGGGCCTTATATAGAGTTTGGTGGGTGGGATATTCCATCAAAAAGGGACGGATATTCCCCACATCATATTAAAAGCGCTTAGGCTACAATTTAGTCATAATACAGTAGACGGGACTCGCCACATTTGAGATGGAGTATCATGGCAGACACATTTTAAATAGAGCCCTTAATTCATTAGATTTTCAATGTAGGATCCCTCATGCAAGATCACCTTAACAAATGCACATATTTCTTTGTTTACAAAAAGAGATGAAAGTTGAAAATATCTATTAATTAAAATAAAATACTGATGGTAATCATAGTAATTCTGTTTATCACCTTTGTGTTTGCTCACCTCCATGAAGTGAGGCAGTCAATAGGACAAAATTATATCTACATCTTGTGTTGAACTACTCTTTATTATTTTATGAATTGAATATAGTTATCTAAATCTCGTAAAACCATATGATTTAAAGTCACTGTTCAGACTTATGGAGGAAAAAGGCCCTAATTTCCAAAATCCATTAGTTTTTAAGCTGCTGAGCTTCAGATTTCTACTACCACCACATTGCTTAGATCCATTTTACTCATTTCAAAGAAATAAAACGACTTCTCATTTATAATACGATTATTTAACAATTGCTGTACCACCCGATCATACTAATCACTGTTCTTTATGTTACACACAAATTCTGCATTGCATTTTTGTAAACCCCTAAATATACAGGACTCACAGGTAAGAGCTGGTCAATACGCAAACTAAGTCAGGGGTTTTGCAATTAATAAAGTTACTACTTATGAGTGTTGAGTAATGAATATAATAAATACTCTTAGGGAGCTGTAGTGGTGTGCAGATCAATTTTTCACGTTTCATATATTAGAATCTCTATGGAAAAATATTATTTACATCATGTAATGTGTTTTGAGACTAGAGATATCTGAAAGAGACATGAAACGCCTGAGTGCTTTAAAGTCACCTATGCTTTGATCCAAAGTTTTGTGTAATCTTAAAAGTGAATGTGGGCGTATTACCAAGGCAATTTCTTTTTAATTATTTCGTTACTGTAAACATCCACCTATTTTATTGCAGTCTGTTTTTATGTTTTTGTATACATATGATTTATGTTTACGTATGCATATGAAGGCTACTCTTGGGCATCTCCTTCCTTCAAATGCGGTGATAGGTCAAAGGCCAAGTGACACTGGTAACATTTAGGTAGTAAGTCCTAACAATGGAATCATTAGGGGCCAGGTTTAGAAGGTGCGTTAGCAGCTAATTCAAAGACACCAGTCTGTATTACGGTTTGGAAAATATTAATCATATAAAACATTTATGAAAGTGTTTTAATTAAAAAGGCCAAAAAAAACAAATACATAATTTGCACCCAAAGGTCATATCTTTCAACAGCAAGATTTTCCTTATGAATTTTGTAGTAGCCATTTTCTGTCCGATAGAGTTCAAGAATTAATATGGATTGTAAATCATTTCCAGACTTCATGTATTCAAAGACTGACATTATTTCCATGATAGGAAAAGGGTGGCAGTGTACCACAACGTGTTTTTAACTTCATTTTTCAATTTTTAATACATAAAACAAAACATCAAAACAAAGCCAACCAGTCTCATCCTCAGTCAGCTGAATAAATGAAATTCATTCATAAAGTCAGCTGATTCCTCATTGTAGATGCACAAACCCCCCGTCGTCAAGTCCCGTAAGCCCGAAATCACACCTTCTTGGGATTTGTCCGCCTCAAAACCCACTGCCCACTTAATCAATGAAACTAGACATGCATAAGGCAACATATGTCTTCCTCAGGTTTATGGCGCTAAATAGCATGTTCACAACATTCTGGATTAGACAATGGAGTATTCATTTATGCTTGCCTCTCTGTTGCAATCTATGTAACGGGTCGACAAGCATATTCCTTTGAATCACAAACAGGCAAGCTTTGTTGGGAGTGTGAGGTCCAAAGACAACCTTTAATAAGTGGAACAACTAGCCCTGCTTCATTCATATTTCCAAACCAAATTGACAACTTCACCCTAGAAGGCTTCCAGCCATTCAGAGTCACTCACCAGTCTGTCCACTCATTAGAACATGCGTTTGCAATTCAATAGGTCTCGTATTTGCGAGAGTTAGAGTGATTGGTTTTGTAAATGACAATGTCTTTTTTCTATGTTTTTTGGTTGAGAGTGGAGTGAATGTATGTTGTTTGGAGTGGAATTATGTGGTTTGAATTGGAATTGTTATTTTTGGAATTGTGTGGGGTGGATTTGTGCGGTGTGTAGTTTATTAGTGTAGTGGAATTATTATGTGATATGGTGATTAGAAAGAGGTGAGAGCTGCACAAACTAGACAGAAAGGAAGAGAGAGGGATCAGTAGTTTGTGCATGAAGTGGTGATTGAACTCTAGCTAGAGAAGTAGAAAGATTGGGTGAGAAAGAGAGAAAGAAGGAGAGAGTAGGTTGTAGATGCATAAAGTGTGTATGCAGAAGAGACCCAAAGAAGCAGAGGACAGCATGGGTTTGGGGGATGGAAATGTTTAAAAGGCACAGGAAGCAAATTGTGCTTAAAGACCTGAAGTGCATTAATATTTGAGTGGCGGGAAGAGTGAGTGAGAGAACGAAAGAGGTGAGGGGGAGAGAAGGAGACAAAAGGAAGGGGCACCCAAAGGGTGGGGGGGAGGTGAGAGGTGGAATTTTGCACAGCACAAGGTGGTAGAGGAAGGTAGCATCTGTGAGTAGGCAGTATAGAGAGGACATAGGGAGTGAGAGGGAGGGTTGGAAGGGGTAGTGAAATTGCGATATGAGAGGGGGTAGTGGCAGTGTAATGAGAGGGGCAGTGCAGTGCTTAATTTGTAAAATATTAAGTCCAGATGCTCAAATTTTTATAGGAGGCCACACCCACTTTCCCTGGGCCCACCCACTTCCTCCACTTGCTCCACCCACATCCTCAACTGGGGTAGAAAAAAGATTGAGAGACCCACCAATCCTGAAAGATACTTTCAGAAGCAATATTACAACAGAATAATGTATAATAATATAGTACCGCTTTAGATCCTCTCTGTCTACACCTCACGCACTTCACAATGTTGCCCACTGTAGAAATGTGCCTCTTCTGAATCTGTCCCGATAGATTTAATTGTCCATGGCGGCACAGAGTAGAATAGTGCACCATGTCCTTAATGCAGACCCTGGGCTGTATAATCTGCATGAAGGACGGCATCACTTTTACTCTACATGGGCACATCCTTAACCCAGTCATTCTCCCCATGGGAAAATTCAGTGATGTAGAGACAACATTGGGACAGAAGCCCACGCACAGCTCTATGCCACCCCCTTCCATGTCATATTGAGAAAAACTAAATCCCCTCCCCAGGCCATCGGTACAGTTATTGAGGTATCATTGTACAAAATACCAATTAAAGATATCAAATCCCTGTCAATCCTCAACTTTTCCAAATTTTGGCAACAGTTTTGAATCACAGAATTGAAAGCCTGGGCAAGCTCAGGGAATGCTATATAAAGATGTAGGTTTTGTAGCTCTCCTAATTTAGTACAGAATCCTTCTAAAAAAACGGGCTTGATTAAACCGAAGAACTCAATTTTCAACAATCTGTTTCTGGACCTTGCCCAAGATCCATGAGTAACACATTTAACACATATCATGAGGAGTTTTGGGCCTATATGCATCCAGGTAACCTGTCTTCTTTTTTACATGATACAGACTAATCTAGTGTCAATAAGTGACTCTGTATTTCATCATCTGATAGTTAGAAAAATTAACACACTCTTCTAAGGAGGTCTAGTAGTGTTATATAAGTGACCATGCTGGCTAAACAAAAGCTGAGGCGATGGCCTATTGTGAATCAAGCATATTGAACACTAAAGACAGATACTCCTCAATTTTCATCCTCAAGCTTCAAAAGATCTGAACAAACCTCCTACCACCACAAAACCTTGTGGTACTCCAAGTAGCCCAGAGAGCTGCAAACTCACATTACTGTGGCAAAGTCAGGCCATAATCTAAATTATTTCTTCAAACAATAACAACTAATATGAATATTATTTGTGAGTAAATCTGCTCTTTTTTCTTGCAGTTTTATATAGCGCAAACTCGACCCAAAGGTATTGGAGCACTTTACATGAGCACCAGTTACATTACACAAGGACACATTTATTTTTGGTAGACACAGGGAGATTGAGTGATTAGCCCAGAATCAAAGGGTGGTGAGCCGACACCTGGACTCGAACCTAGTTCCCCAGTTCCAAAATAGGCAGCACTCGGTGTTATGCCACAACCTCTACCCTAATCTGAGGGAGAAGCCTAGAGAATGGACGTTCAATGGCAAGAGTGTCTTGCAGATAATGCGAAGCCCCACAAACTTGCAAGTTTGCAGGCATTCACAAAGGTACATTTAAACATTAATTTATTCTTGTCGGGGGAAAAGTAGATTGCTTTTTAAGGACGCACTGTAGAAGGAATAATCAGAAAATTCCTGAGGTATAGGAGAAGGGGATTGTCTAAAGGAAAATCAGTGTCACCCTGAAAGCAAAAGTTATGTGTGAGCCCCTTTTCATAAGCGTTAAAGCAAATGTGTAACCCTGCATCATGCACATTGACAAACGTGTATGTATTTCTGGCAATCTACTGTAGTGATACTTGGTGCTTTAACCCCTTTGATGCTCATGACGGAATGGTTCCGTCATGAGCATCGGTGCCCCTGTGCTCATGACGGAACCATTCCGTCATGAGGCCAGGGGCACGAAATCCCTCTGCTGCAGACGCTGTTTTACACCCATTAATGTCTTCGTACAAAGTTTTTCAAGGGCAATTGCCATTAAATGCAACCTAGTGGTAAGTGCCTATGCAAAACCAAGAGCCAGTACTATTGGTCCCCAACCTTTGATGGACAATAATGGTAAAGAAGGTGCACACTTTGTTTGTACCCATTTTAATCATTTGCGCCTCAGTGTAAATGACCTTGTTCGTTTTTAGCCCCTTTAAATACAGCATTTGCAATGCAATAGGTCTGGCATTTACAAGAGTTTGAGCTATTGGCATTGTAAATGACAATGCTTTTTATTTATGTGTTGTTTTTAAAACAGATAAATAAAAGGCATTGTCATTTACAATGCCAATAGCTTAACACCTTAGCTGCTATGGAACGTCCAGCTCCAGTGCTGAACGTTCCATTGCGCAGGTGCAGCTGGAACGTCCAACGGCCGACGGCAACACTCCCGAGGTAGTGGTGCCGTCGGCCGTTGGAATAGGCGCAGCACTTATGAGGTTAAACTCTCGCAAATGCGAGACCCATTGCATTGCAAACAAGTTCAGTGTCCTTGCTATAAAGATTGAAAAAAAGCGTTAGGAGAGAACTGTCAAAGCTATTTGAGTAAAATTTTGTTTAGGGGCTGTAATTAAATCCTACAGAGTAACAACACACGTAACAGGGGGTGTCGCCATGAGAGGTTACAAAATGAGACAAGGCAGTACTAAGGAGGGACTACTAAGCCTATTGACTAATCAAGACCCATAGTTTACAGTGGACAATGATACAAGCCAATGAAAAATATGGGCGAGAGTGGGCGGAGCTTCGAGTCCCTACCTGAATACAGCATGTCTTCTTCGAGCAGCGCATGTGCTGCCCAGGTTCAACCTAATAAAAATGATATTCTGGGTTGGGAAAGGAGCTGAGAGTCAATGCCCATTCAGTCCTTGATCTGTCCTTGGAAAAGTCACCTGTGGCAGGCGAAGAAGACTTCAGTCTCCAAGCTCATCCAATCCTTGCACCCATTCATCATGCAGAACGGCATGCAGGCATAATCATGACATCTTTAGTGTCTTTAATCAAGTGGCGTAGCTAGGAAGGTGGCGGGGAGTGGTTCGCACCTGGTGACACTGTTTTTGGGGACGGCGAAGGTGAGCAAGTCGTGTCTGTCGACTACCACCAACCCCCCCCCGCCCCAACAACAAATTGTCTGTCGGCCGCCAGCCCCCTCTATCCTGCACCAGGCGCAAACTTAGGGTCAGCCCGAGTGGAAGTAGGTCTAGTTACGCCACTGCACACTCATATATCATTGCACTTCAGTCCGTGCTTAACCATGAAGCCTTTGATGGTATACATACACCTGCACACATACACTGAGTGGTGAGAGAACTGCTGACCCAAGTGTCTGGGCTGCACTGTCTTCTGCACATGGGACAGTAACTCTTCAGCTTGGAGCATGAAGTGTACTCAGTCTTGTGTTTTTATATATAAATGGGGAACATTATCTTTTCTGCGTGAGAGCAATCAGACAAAGCCTCATGAATGGATTGGCCTATACATCTTAAATAATTAAACTCCCCGGCTCTCATTTATGGGGATTGTCAGGGAAGCACCGCAAGTCTTCTTGCTGTGTTGCCCTACGCCAACGTAAAATGGAAGGAATGCACTGTATTTATTGAATACAGTGCATGCCTGTCCTTTCCCCCTTCTCTGGTATTCAATTTGCTGCCTAGCACCAACACAGGCACCCTTGCACCATGGTGCAAGGGTGTCTGCATAGCATGCAGGATTGTTTTGTGCAGGAAGGTGCACCTTCCTGCACATAAACAATCCAGAGAGTTTTACTCCATATGTATGAGGCCATGCGAAGGCACAGAAAGTGGCTTTGCGTGGCCTCATAGATATGGTTGAGAGGTTTGCGTCACCAGAGTGTCAGAAAAAGTGACGCTCCGGAGTGCATGCCTCTCATAAATAAGTCCCCCCGTGTTTATGATGTTGAAAATTTGAGCTGGATTTGTTTTTCCGTATTAATAGAGTTTAATAGTACAGTCTGGGAATGTATTTTATGGGCATTTGTTGTTAGGTCTGTTTTTTATGGTGCTTTGGCATAGTTCATACCAATTGTATTCAAACTGGAGTAAAGTCATCTAATGATCTTTAGGGAATGCAAACGGAATACAGTTTTCATTTTTCTCATTGGTCCACTACCTTGTGTCTTTCTGATTGGTAAGAACGAATGCAGTACCCATCCTGTATCCACCGAACATAAAAAGGTCACGTTCACTGCTCCATCCTACATGGAAAGCACCCAGGTTGCTACCAGCAGATACAAATGACAGCCTTAAAAAACAACCGCCCAGCACCGTCAAGGCCATGTGATGCCACTGGAAATGGCAGTATCACAAACCTTTAAAAAATATCCACACCACCAGTGAAAATCGCTTTAAAGGTGCATGTCAGGGTTTGGTATGGCAACAATTTCAACAACATATTTTTAAAAATGTATATTTTGTTAATAAAACCGATTTAATACTAAAAATTTATATTTTTAGAAGAATTGCATATAGCCATATACGCTTGTTTCCTCAGGGCACATGGTTAATTTTTTGTAACCACATCCTCAGTATGTAAAACACACCTTCTCTTACAGATTTTGTGTCTTTGCTGGCTTCTCAAACCCAAGTGTCAATTAAGATAATGCTTGGAAACAAACACAGCATCATTACCTTGACACAACAGCGTTTTCTGCCAAAAGTTATGGCTTTGAACAAAGAATGAGCTTCACTTCTAAGCAGAATTGTTACACATTTAATCAGGCACTCTGACATGACTTCATAGCAAGACAGCTGAGCCTGTAATGGGACAGCCATAGCACTACTTGGAACAACTGCTTTGTGTTTAATGAGGCAGGGCTCGGGTTGTCCAACACAGCTGCTATACTTTTAAGTTGACATTACCAGCACTTTCAGAAGGGTTACTATATATTTTATAGTAAGGCCAGAATGGAATACTGGTTTGTACAATGGCCGTAGCGGGCAACAGGTGTTTTCCAGGTGGGCCGGAAAGGTGGGGGCCGGTTTTGACCCCCGTACAAAAGCAGTAGCTGTGTTTCCCAATAGCAACCCCCAGTTTTTCGCACCAGCACCCCCACCCCCACCGGGGCCAGTGTTTCCCACCAGCACCAACCCCCTTCACCCCCTCCTGGGCCGGTTCGACTTAAAAGCCAGGGCTGGTTTGTATTCTCAGTCCAAGATGCTTCTGGTGTCCACCTGTCATCTAGGTATCGATGGATGATGACACTTTTGTGACTGTACATCCTACTGCAGCTTACAGCAGGCAGGTGCCTGGTGCCATTATAAGCTGGCTAACTAGTGCTTGTTCATGGATGTGACCGAGATCAGGCTCAATCAGTCCAGATATGATTTTGGAAAGCATGTACACCGACCTCATGCCATGCGTAGAGGCTGCACATTGTTAATTTTATAATATTATCTTTACCTTCCTTGTAAAGCGCTCTGATACTCTTGGGTCCAGCAGCGCTACATAAAACCTTCGAAATAAATAAATAAATCAGAGTCATCTGTGAGTGTTACAGGGTGATTAATGGGTGTATCATCCATTTCTAGTTGCCCCATGCTTCTTTGAAGAACATATGAAATGGGGTTGTCAATTAAATGTATGAATATTCAGTTGAGTTTGTCCATTAGGTGGAAATCATCTTTATGTAATGGGTTACTTATGTAAGCCTCACTTTTACAATGGGCAATGAGTGACTGCCGGTATGCATGAAGTTTGATTTTGATGATGAGGATCCAATTGTTAAGATCATATTTACATATTATGGATTAAGTATATAAGTGACATAAAGATGATGTGCATTTTCTATGTACTCACTTGACCATTATTTATCACCCCAAAAATATGAATCTTTAATTCTGTTCCTCACACTGTTTGTTCACACAGAGTTTTTAGAGTGTTTACATGAATGGCATTGGGGTCTGTTCTTCTAAAGAAGCATACAAGGCTTCTCACCACAATTTTGTTTTTAATGATGTAGTAATTATGTTAGTATATTGTTTCTGGCCCTGAGGAAGTCGATGAGTTATCTGCCCGATTGGCGAATAATGTTAGCCAGATGAATATATATGAGACATTTATGAGGGAATTGCTATTGTGAACTATATTGGACTGAACTCTTACTTTTGAACTCCATACGATTGAAATAAATATTGACTTTTTTAGATGGTGTGCAAGCATCTTAATATAAATTTGAAGAAGACGTGTGTGTTGTTCTTTGCACATCCCTGGAGCTGAGCACCTTCTGGAATATGCTAGTTGCTATCAGACATTCTGATCTGGCACATTGTTTGGTGTGTGTCTTTATTCCTTAAGTTTCCTTTATTCAATTTAGAAAAACATAAAACATGTACAAAAACTTGAAAAAGTGTTTGTTCATGATAATGTTCAATTCAACATTCCAAGTCATGCTGGATTACATTGAGCCACTAGCAACTGGGAAAATGCCTAATGAGGTAATACCCCTATGCTCATACTTGAAGTTTACCATACTGGACTGGTACATATACATTGGGTAATATATCTGGGAGTAATACTGCACCTGCACTATCACTTCTAGGACGATACTTAAGTTTTTTGCCAGAGTGGGCAACTACTGGTCGCAGCAACTTAGAAACGTGTACCTGTTACACAGGAAATCATCATATATAGCAGTGTTTCCCAAACTGTGGTCCGAGGACCCCCAGGGGCCCGTGAGACATTCCCAAGGGGTCCGCAGGACTCGAGTGCCTGTCGTCGTAGTGAAAAATGAAACACCCATGCGTCCTCACAGCACACAAGAGCTGTGAATGTTGGCGCAGGGGTGGCAAGACCACAACAATACAATCGGGAGGCGGGAGGCGGGAGCAGCGACTGGGCAGTCAGGGGGGCGGGACCACAGGGGGCACAGCGGCTGGGGAAACGAGTGGAACAGAAGGCAAAAGGAGCACAAAAACAAGGGCAAAAAGCGAGTGGAACAGAGGGCAGAAAGGCACAAAAAACTAGGGGAAAACGAGTGGCAAAGAGGGCCGAAAGGCACAAAAAACGAGTGGAACAGAGGGCAGAAGGGCACAAAAAATGAGTGGAACAGAGGGCAGAAGGGCACAAAAAACGAGGGAAAAGAGAGTGGAATAGAGGGCAGAAAGGCACAAAAAACGAGGGAAACCAAGTGGCACAGAGGGCAGAAAGGCACAAAAAATGAGTGGAACAGAGGGCAGAAAGGCACAAAAAACGAGTGAAAACGAGTGGAACAGAGGGCAGAAAGGCACAAAAAACGAGGGAAAAACTAGTGGAACAGAGGGCAGAAAGGCACTTTCCACAAGCCCTTGGGTGAATTATGTGTGCTGTCAAGCTTTCATATTCAGACATATCAAGCTCTTATTCTGTGTAGCCTTTGCAGTTTGTTGTTGGCAAGGGATGGAGCAGTGGGCATCCTAACAGGAGAGGGTCATGTCAGGTGCCACGCGAGGCCTCTCTGAAATATGCCTTAACTGCACTGCTCATCCCTTGGTGGTAAAATGTTGTTCTGCTGTCTGTGACTAAAGATTATGTCTAACAGGGGTTTATGGTAATTGGCATAGCATTGTCCCATGATCTCACTGAAACAATATGCCTCCTGTGCAGATACCTTCCTGCCATCTCTTGCACTTCCATGATGAACTCCTAATATAGACCTTGAATTTGCTCTGTACACTGGACTCATCGCTTTGTGCACTATCTTGTTAGAATTTTCACAATTTTCATTGCTTCTTGGGGCATGTCTTATAAAATGCTTCATAATTGTATGATATTTTAGACCTTCTTAAACTGTGATAGGTAAAAATGCTAATAATTTACAATCATTCAACCTGTTGCTGTACGGAAGGGTCACCACTCCAAGGCTCTGGAATGAGAATGTAGAGGTGTTGCTATGGCTGAGAGCAGGAGACTTGTACCACTAAATAATACACTGCTGTATGCATACATGTCCATGCCAATAGACCCAATTCAGGCTGTCGCCCTCTTGAAATTGCCTCTGCTTCAAAAGGCGTTTTTAAAAAGAAATTTAAATTGTACAAATTGCTTGGGGGTCCCCAGCTTCCAGTAGTGATTCAGTGGGGGTCCTCAGGAGTCAAAAGTTTGGGAACCACTGATATATTGTAATTTCTGAAGTGTGCAGCGTATACATGTATGTGCATAGTGACAAGGGTTTTTTCATGAATTTTCCTTGTGCTGGAATAGTCTTACTGTAAGCAGAAATTGCCACCTACATGCAATAATTTGTATCATCCAAATACGAATAAATAATTTTCATATATCTCACCGGACATGGCTATTTCCAAGCGCTAGATACAACAGATGTTGCTGTTAATCACTTCGGGGGCACTAACTTACCAAGGTTGGAAAAACTGAAGACTGAGTCTGCTTTTCCTCCGATTCAAACTCCTGACCTTTAGATCACCTGCGATTCTTAACTCCTGGATCCATCTTGCAGTCACAATATGAGGTTGTTTCAGAAATGTGTATGATTTCCATTACTCTAGTAATATAATATATTATATAGATGAATATAGTAATATCTGCCCTAGCACGAGTGAGGAGCATCTACCAAATGAGTAAGCTCCAGGATGCTTTCTAAAAAATGCACACAGTGAGTCATTCATACAAACCACAAATTTCAACTATTGCTGAGGAACTCCTAATGAGGGGATCTGACACACGGCAGGCCAAGTGAAAAACTACCACCAGGTATCCACAAAAGGATTCTGAGCAGGTGTAAATGCAGGTAGTACAGAATAACTGTGCATCACTTCTGCGCTAAATACATAGTAATTAATTATTGTAAAAGGTTTGGTTTGCCTTGAAAGTTTGGGAATGCCTACAGACTTATGAGTTTGACTACAAACCCCTCTTTGACCAATTCAGATGTTTTAAAATGTGCACGATTTGCCGCAGCAAAAGAAGGAGAAAATCCACTTTCAATGTATGCAAAGGAATGCAACACTCCAAATTTCATGACAGTGTGTGAGATGGGATTTCCCTACTGGGAAAATGTTTTCAATTGGAAAGAAATACAAAAGAACAAGTACTGGGATAGGCTATAGGTCTCACATTTTTGGCTTTCACAATGCACATCTATTGCTTTGACAATGCTATTTATTAGTTCTGTTAATCATTAGCAAAAAATAGAAAAAATGCCTATTGCTGACTCTGCACAACATAAGCAAATAAGCATTTGCAATGCAATAGGTCTCGCAATTGGGAGATTTTGAGCTATTGGCATTGTAAATGACAATGCCTTTTATTTATGTGTTTAAAATGCCTGCAATAATAAAAGGCATTGTCATTTACAACACCAATAGGTCAAAGTTTCTAAAATGTGAGACCTATTGCATTGCAAATGCTTGTTGTTTACAAATGACCCATACTGTGCTTTCACTTTAACGGAGGCCACAACCCATTCTTTAGACGAGCCGTGTCTAAAGAAAAGTCTGTGGCCGGTTTTAAAGTGAAAGCGCAGTATGGGGCGATTTTATAAAAAAAAACATTTATTTGTCAAGTTGACAAACAAATGCTTTTTTTGTAAAATCGCTTTGTGAAAGCACGCATGCACTTTGAAAGGGCTGAATGTTGCAGGATCGCATGTAGTGTCTGCAGTAGAAGAAAAACATTGTTACTTAGTACTTGTAACTGCACAATGGCACAATCACCATGCTTTTTATAATAAAATTAAGTTTTTAAAAAACAGCTGATTGCCTAGTGAGATGTATATGGCCTTATTTATAATGGTAACACCTAAAACTACTAGTCCCAGACTGCCAAGCGCCCTCTCATAAACCATCGGAATCCTTAGTTTAAACGGTGGGAAAAAATGGCTCGGACCACTAGCTGCCCATATACACATATGTCCCTCAGACTCGTCATGATTGTCCCCGCCATGTATACAAGAAGCTTGGGCAACATCTTTATTCCCACAGTGCACAGGATCAGGTGAATCGTATAGTATGAGCATGTATGCCACCAAAGCGCTTAACTGAATTTTCTGGCCCAATTGCTCAGGTGGAGGCAAGCAATACCTCTGCCTGCACAGCAGCCATGTGTGCGTAATTAAAAGCCCCACTTCTGCACCAAGGAGCAAACCTGGGTAGGGCCCGCAGCGCCTGGGATAAGCGTCCTTCATACACACTCATTAGTCTGGCCACCACTCACCGTGGTTGAAGCTCTCCATGCTCGCAGAATTTCTGGATCACCAAACACTACTGAGTCAGAGGAACCACATGTAAACACAAGAGGAAGCCACACACAACCGTCTACCAAAAACCCAGCGGACAGTGACAGCAGCCTGGCACAGTGGAGGAGCAGCCTCTCTGTCCCAGCTGACCAGCGCGCAGGTACCGGGAGGGGTACCGCTGACAGTGCCCCCCTGGCATTCACGGAAGGCTGGCTAACAATGGGCTTAGACCTGCCTCTCCCCTGCCCGGCCGCCTCCAACTACCAGCGCCAAAGATCACTTTCCGCTGCTGCCGGTGGCTATGTGTGCTGCTTTCTGATGCTTAGCCTGCCTCCAGCCGGCTGGAGGGCGGGCCGCCCTCGCTGGGCGCCTTGCGGCACTGAACAAGCGGTGCCTGCTGGGTTGGTCCAGTTTAAACACGGAAGCTTAGGGATCAAAATAGCCAAGGTGGTTTATTTTCAGTGCTCGTTTGAAAGGTTTTTATCGGAGCATATCTGGCATACTAGGAGAAGGTTTGAAAGTGACATTTCAGTTGTGTAATAAAATTAGACATTTTTGCGGTTTGTGAAATATGAACACAAAATGTCAGCTCTTCCGATTTACGAAGGAAATGTGGGCTTCCTCTGCCAGCTTGTTTTGCTGCAGCGCCCTAAATACACTCTAAGGGGGTCATTAGGATCGCGGACGGACTTGCGTCCGTCCGCGACCCCAGAGCAGGAGGGAACCTCCGCATGGCATGCGGAGTTCCCTCCTGTGCAATTAGGATGTGACCGCAAGGGTTGCGGTCACATCCTCTATTTTTAACATTGCGGCGGGTGGAGCTTCAAGCTGCACCCGCAGCAATGTTAAAAACGCACGCATTGCATTTGTATGTAGAAAGTGGCAGGCACCACGCAGTGCCTGCCGCTTACTGCATACAAATGCAGGGGGTACCATGTGCACCCCCACCCCCCCCTTCACCTAGGGGGCCCGCAACGGGCCCCCGCAGTGAAGTTACACATGCTTTTCCGCAGCGGAAAAGCATGTTTCACAGCCCATCCTAATCTGGCTAACGGTGTCTGAGAGACACCGTCACCATATTAGTGCTTTTCCGCCGCAGTTGTAAGCCAACCGCGGAGGAAAAGCTGCGGACGGAAACCAGGACCCACCAGCCATCCTAATGTGGCGGTGGGTCTTGGTGGGTCCGCAGAGGATTTTCCGCATCCTCCAGGCCGGCGGTGGCTTCCGCCGGCCCGGAGGATGCGGAAAATCCTCCATCCTAATGAGGCCCTTAGAGTGAGTCTAGACCATGTGAAACAAGCAGCCCCACTGCCAAATAAAGTGAAAGCACAGCATAGCACAAAAATGCAGTGTTTTACCAAACTGAAAGCGCAGCATGACATGGGGTGAAAAATGTGCTGTGCATAAGAGACATCTGCCACCTTTATCAAAGTGAAAGGACAGCATGGTGCAGCAGCGAAATTTAACAGAAAATATTTGCAATGCTATAGGCCTTGCATTTGAATGCAAGACCTATGGCATTAGGAAACAAATGGCCGCCATTGTCCCAGCTGCTTCGAAAGTGAAAGTAGGAAGGGCCCGCTGAATGTAAGCGAAGTCGTCGTGCCTAATGTAGGAGAATCTCAATAACAAAATAGTACATGTACCTTGCAACAACCAAGTAAAGGGGCCAGTAGCCATGGGAGGTTACAAATGATGACATGGCCGTACTAAGGATGGACTTACAAGCCTATTAAGGAATCGGTCGCCAGAATTTAGGAAGGACAAAGACATAGGTGAATGAAAAATATGGGCGAGACTTCTCCTCCATACCCTACCTACAACAGATCGCCAGAGCAGCGCTTGAGCCCTGGCTCAGGCTCGACCTAAAAAGCACAGTGATGCATAAATGCTCGTGTCATCAACTTGCACACGTATGCATAATGACACAGCAGTTGCCCCAGCATCACCAAGCATGCACACGCATGTTTCATGATGTGGCAGTCATTTAATTAATTGTTTTCTGTTTCAACATGCCAGGACCCCTCTTGGAAGGATAAGTTCCCAAACTATAAGATGATGCCTGAGCACATTTGTAAAGGTAGAAGCGACCCAGCAGCAAATTAAAGATGCTGGGCCTGCCTAAAAAAACATAGTAAAAAAATAGAATGTGGCAGGGTGAGCAATTATCAGGATGGCCCTGGCGGCGGAGGTGTGAAGCAAAGCACAAAGGGCGGGGTGGGAGAATCAATTAATGAGCTTGGGGATGTGGATGGAACAAAACAAAGTGCACATGGATGCAAGTAGGAAAGCAGCACATGGGATGAGAGAGCACAGAAAGCACAAACGGCCAAAGGAATGGTGAAGAAAAAAACAGTTACCTGAAATGCAGCCTGGAAGAATAAAAAAGATGTTGAAGAGCAATGCTCCAGGGTAGGACAAGCAAAAGAATATGAATAGATATCATCAAATAAGATGCAAACAAATTAGACAGACAGCCAATGGTAAGCAGTAGGCTGCCCCAAAAGCCCAATGTATGTATCAGCATTGCCAATCAATTGGACTTCAATAACATACATTGTCAGTGCGATTTCGGGAAACCCGAAACTGGTGCAGTTTTCCAGCTTTACTGCTGATGTTTTTGAACTGCAAAGAGTACTAAATCTGGGTCCATTTGTAGGAGTTCAACCACATGTGCAGAATTACTACTTTGTTCCTGAATGGATATCTGTGTTCAAGGGGAAAAATGATGCTTTAGTCCCTCACCCTTTCAACTCATGATGGAGAGATTGTTTTGTGTCTGATTGGGGTGAGGGGATTCTATTCTATCTTTGAGAATATATATAATAAAAAGAAAGAGGAAGTAAAACAGAAAACAAAAACCGGTGATGCAGTGACTCATTTAAGGAATCAACGAGGATTATTTGGACCAAAAGCTAATGCGAGGGAGTGAATGAGCCCTGAGTGACTGCTGATGGCTTTTTATAGTCCCATTGTCAAGATAATCATTACTTGTTTTCCTATGGCCCAACTTCTGATCATGTAAGCCATTGTAGCCAATGAGAAAGTCCCTTTAGGCCTTCTCAGTTTTAAGGAAATATTTCTAACAAAGAAAACGCTGAACATATTCAGCCTGATTCATGAACGGGCCGTTTTGCGAGGCTCAAATAGCGAATCATAAGGAATCGCTATTTGAGACTCGCAAAACGGTAATCATGTAGGAATCGCAATATTAATTGCGATTCCCACTGATTCCTTATTTGCGATTAGCTAATTGCTAATCGCAAATAAGGAATAACTCCCCATGCATTCCTATGGGCCAAGGCCCATAGGAATGCATGGGGAGTCATTCCTCATTTGCGATTAGTAATTAGCTAATCGCAAATGAGATTGCGAGTACAAGGGTGCCAGGGGTGTCCAAAGGACACCCTGTAGCACCCCTGCAATGGAAATTAACACAGGTGTTGCACACACACATGTCCAAAGGACATGTGTGTGTGTAACGTGCAACTCAGAAAAATGCATTTAAATGCATTTTTCTGAGTTTTCGCAATTTACCACGAGGTTTGACCTCGCGGTAAATTGCGGCCCGAAATTGCGATTTCGCAATTGTAAAATGCATGATGAATTACATTTAAGGAATCTCAAATAGAGATTCCTTAAATGTAAATCCTCACAAATATGCGAATTAGCAAATAGCGATTTTTGCATTTGGGATGTTGAATCCCAAATGCAAAAATCGCACTCGCAAAGGGCCAGATTCTCAGAATCTGGCCCTTTGCGAGCCGATTTGGCCTTGATGAATAAGACTGATAGTGTTCAGTTACCTGCATGTCTCTCCTAATTGTTTTTTGTTTTATTTTATGTTTGACTTAATTTTATTCAGATGTCTCAAATATTATAATAACCATCCTAGCAGTCTTCGCTTAGTTCAGCTAGTTCAGCAGTGTACACTTACTCAAGAATATAGTTGATATAAGGAACAATGATAATGCAATTAATTTTCAATCGTGGGTGCAGCGTTTCTTGAGTGTGTAAAGAGTCAGCCTTCTTTAATTCCAAACACTCCATTTGTAGGAGATCACTGCACATTTGACAATGTTTTACTGTTATCATAGCACAGGAAAAAGACTTCTACTCACATGCCTAAACCAAGTGGCCAAAAAGGATTAGTAGCCGTTTCTTTCAGTTTCACTGATTTATGGTGAATTGTGTATTAAAAGTTGGTCCTAATCTTGGGTGCATCTCCCATCCTGACAGCCATTCACTAATCAATCAACCAATCAGAGTATTTCATTGCGCGGCTACACACCTGTAGGGGTTTCAAAGGTGCTGGGGAGGGCTGATGATCCATCTGGGTGTGGAGGTTCAGTCAAAGAGCCAGGTCTTGAAATCCTTCCTGAATTGGGTCAGCGACGAGGATTGCCTGAGGGGGAGGGACAGGGTATACCCCAGAATGAGGGTGCCTGTGTCCCCTCTCCTGTGAAGGTTGGCGCAGTTCCTGTTCATCAATGGTCATAGGTTGGGGTTATACCTGAAGATTAGCATATCAAACATTGAGTATAATGCTGAATCCTCTCGAAGGGGGCTCTGGCGTTCCTGGACCCCCAACATACCCCTCAGAACATTATTTGCATTTCTTTGTTATAAAGGCATAAAAAACATGTGGGCATGGGTGAAGAGCAGTCTTAGCATCCACCCTTCAGTATCCTCAACGGGCCATTCACACAAACATGACTAAGAAATACACATCAAACTCAAACCACAAACAGGCTGGTCACTCCCAAAGCCCTGGACACAAAAGACGTCCCTTCAGCTATAACAAGAACTAGGTCGGAACTCAAGGATAAAATTGAGTTACAAATCTCATTTATTGTGAACAGGTACAAGGGAAACCTAGCACCTACAAAAAGTAATTATAAATCAACTATATTTTCATTGCAGTTGGACTTCAAAAGAAGCTGTGCATGGTGGCATTTATAAGATCTTTTGAAGAGTACAAGGAGTTGTTGTCCGGAAAGATTGATATTGATATTATTATATATATTATTGAGTGATCGTGAGCTAAATTGCCTCACCTCGAAGGGATGTTTTTCAAGTTTTCTGTTGAGTTAGACGACTAAATTCACTGCCTAATTGTGAGTGCCTAGGTATATGCTGCTAATCATGTGGACATGATGTTTGCACCCAAATCAAAGGCCAATGTCTCTTCTGTTTACATTGTAAACTCCTCTATGTAGCATGTGCAGCACACAACGGGCAAAGGTGAGAAATGTGCAATAATACTGGTCGCAAGGACTGTACCACATTATTTCCAGTTGCCTATAAGATAATCGGACACAAAAATGCAAAAGGAAACTTCGATCCCACCGTGTATCAAACCTTCATCAGGCTTTTTAAAATTGAACTCTATAACTTGAACCCCACCTCATTATATAAATATGAGCCTTTATACAGGTGTATGATTTTTTAAGACCTGCACAAGAGGCAGCTTTAGCTGGTACGCCAACTCAATTATATAAAAAATATCACTATTAAAAGTACATACCCATATACATAAACAGAGGGGCGTTTGGGTCAGCCCTCTTATTTCATTGGTCTGTTCAACTGGCATTCGTGTTTTGCTTCCACTGAGCACAGCATAGAGCAGGTGATAATGGGTCAGCTCATTTCAGCATTGGTTCTCTGTAAATGTAAACAAGGGCATGCTGTCTAATCACATGTGCACATCTTCCTAAAAAATAAGAACATTTCAATGCCAGGGCTAGTGGGTCAATACTTTCAGCTTGGTGTGTTAAACTATGTCTCTCCATTACACCAACTCAAAGCTAATAGTACCTTTTTTGTGCCAATAAGCATGATAATTTCCAGTGATATGTGTTAAAGCTAAGAAGGGTTTCTAGATCTGTTCTAAGAAGACCTACCTGCTAGGAAGCACCTGTTCAATTTTATTCAAAGTATAGAGGATGGTTAATTTATTTTTACATTTTATTGTAGCCTATTGTTATGCAGCTGCATTCTCACCCTTCTTTTTATTTTATGGCACTTGAGTTCAAGTGATTGTTTAAATATCTGGGTCGAAAATTCAGTTGACTGATCATGGTACGTCCTAACTTCAAAGAGGACATACAGCTAACGAGTGTACAGGGGGGGGTCTAAAAAAAAAGCTGACCTAAATGTGTGGATTATTAGTGCAGTGTTATTAGAAGTGTACTTTCTAAAAAATAAACAGGTCTGTTTTACCCCCAGCCATAGCAGCAGCGACGCCACTTTAAGTCACCCACATTGTAAGTAATGTGATCATTTAAATCAACTTTTCAGCTAATAAGCTTACCAACGTGGATCCGCGACCTTCTGCATATCGGTTTCTGGTTCAAATTCCTCCAAATTCCGTCTTGGATCAGCCGAGTTCATTAAAATGCGAACTGTCTGTTTTAATATTTGCAGTTCTGACATCTCTCATTTTAAACAGAAGGCCCGATTGTCTGTGGCAAGGAGACACCTGTAAGGTGCATGCAGAACAAAGGCAGGATTCAAACGTCTTCAGCATGGTTAACAAGCAATTACTTCTGCATGTGAGTGGAGACTGTCAGCTTCAAACACGAGACATTCTTTTGGAAGATTAGTCCAAATTACATTTTATTACATTGGCCTGCTTGGATGAGCTCAACTTCATCTAGCTCGGATTCTAATGGAATTCAACGGCGGCATTAATATATTGTTTATGACAAGTTAGGAGTTACTGTGCTATCAGGCTGAATTCACGAGAGCAGCTTCAAACGGTATCAGATAACGCAGGGCTGGATGTTGGATGTTCTACAGCACAAGGGATTTTATCATCTTGTTGAACCAGTGGCAGTGATTAAATTAAACTGTCTGAACAAAGCTTTCGCATGTCAGACTGTTGAGCGACAAAATGAAAGAGTGACACCCTTCAGAGATCAGAGGAAGAGCAGAAAAACATGCAGCTTTTTTATTTACGCCACTGGGGGGGGGGCAGGTTTTGCAAAGGGTGACCTTATGAAATGTTCACAAAATGTCCCTTTCAAACTTTTCCCGTACATCATGCTACCCCAGATTCTTCTGCTCTCACACAAACTTTAATTTGCGCTAATTAATAATTTTTTAGAAGTGAGCATTTTTATATGGCCATGCAGTTTTTTTGCATTTATGATACTGGGAAAAAACATGTGAAGCTTACTTTTTTCTTAACCCCTAACCTATAAATAGTTTAGAGATATTGCAATAATATATACTTAGGGAGCGATTTGGAGGTGAGCAGTAAAGGGGCATTCACCGAAAAATAGTGGATGTGCTCTTCACCCTTCTCTCGGTTCCCGACCTATTTGGAGGGTAGGGCCATGTGCTCTTCTTGGTGGATGGGCCGCCACCGTGAAAACCGCTGTCTGGATCCGACGCTACCAGGAATGGTGTAGAAGGGTTGTAGAAGGGCAATTTCTCCTACACCATTTCCGCTGGAATCCATTCTGCACCGGTGCGCCATGTCTGCTCTGGTAGTTATACACAGAAAAAATCAAGAATTGTCTTGTACGAGCTGGGAGAAACTCCCTGGAGGTGTGGGATGCTAGACATATCATTACTGTAACTGTTATGTTGTGTTTTATTCTTTAGTACAGCTTTAAGGCTCGTGCTGTTATATGCTTCTAGAATGTTTATCTTTGCATGCTTCGACTGTATTCTCTTTGGTAGTCAGTTACGTCCTGCATCGCTTGGCTATGAGATGTGTTGCTGGCTCCGCCTGTGCTCCTATATTCTGACTTCAATAAACTACTTGAAGAATCTCCACTTGGACTCCTTACTTAACAACTGGCGACGACGAGGGATCTGAACTTTAATCTCTTTATTATTTTTTTTTTTACGTATTTTTTTTTTTTTTCAAAAAAAAAAAAGAGAAGGAAAGCATTTGGGACACTTCAACCCATACCGGAGGATTCATCAACCTTTTCTACTCTCCCCGCGCCTATGGACCGCTACTTCGCCCTCTCTAGCACAACCACGGATGGACTTTGTAAGGCTGCTTAAGGTAGGCCAAGAAAAATCGTTACCACTTACGATCTTAGACGGCACCCGCCGGCATCTTTTAATTGCCGAACAAAGTTCCACTCGCGCTCCATGCTGCGCGACCACTGCTACCTACGCGACTCTCCTACGTCATTACACTCGCAATAACGGAGGCGCGTAAGGTCACGCTGCGTGACCCTGCGTAGCGGCCATTTTGGGGAATTACTTCAGCGATCGGCGTTTGTCTATTTCACACGCTGTTTCATGCTGCCTTTCTTTCAGCGGTCAGCGTTCGTCAATTTCACACGCCGCTTCACGCTGCCTTTCCTTCACAGTGCCGACACGGAACAGGCACATTCATTATTACAAGCGGAGTTATTTATTGACTATTCTTCACGAGGAGCACAGGTGAGACTGTCGGAACACTTATTTTTACATTTACGTGCAGTATCTTATTGTACTTGTACTACTTTTCTTTCATTTTATTTCGTTTATGGATACTGGTGATCAAACCAAAGATACTGCAATGGCCCAACAAAATTTTGTTATTAGTCCCCCACAACCTTTTTGGGCTACAGGTTCTCAACCTGACATGAAGTGGGTGGAATGGAAGGAGTATTTTAATAACTATATTTGTGCCATTGATGAAAACGGAAAAATGAAGCCTGAGCAAAAGAAAAGGATACTATTACATTCCTTGGGGCCTAAAGGTTTAAAAACTTTCTCACAAATGCAAAAAGTGGTGGATACTGACTTAAGTGAGTTTGATAATGCAATTGCTGATATGGACAGGTATTTTGCTCCAGCATAGGTGTTGTAAGGCACACATTTTTCCAAAGGAAACAGAAGAAAGAAGAATTGGTTGATGAGTGGTTAGATGATTTAAAAAAACTGGCTATTGACTGTAAGTTCGACAACCTTCATGATGACCTCATTAGAGACCAATTGGTTATGCATAATGACAATTCACCAATTCAAGATCGACTTTGGGTCAATGGTGATGCACCTCTTGATGATGTACTTGCAATTATGAGGAAGTCGGAAATGTCAGGGAGGTGTGCTACTATTGTCAAAGACACAGTGAAAGAATTAGGCAAAACGTCATCTGCAGTTTTCAAGATTCAAGGTACAACAAAGAATCAGACCAAACAACTTCACAACAAGAACTTTAATCAACCATTCAGAAATCAAGCAAGGGACAACAAGCCAGAGGACAGGAAATGTTACCGTTGTGGTAGCAAGGATCATATGGCTTATTTCAAGTCGTGCCCTGCCTTACGGAAGAAGTGTAGTGTCTGTGGTCTAATAGGACATTTTAGCAAAATGTGCCGCAAACGCAGCAATGTCAAATGTATTTGGAATGATGATGGCAGTGCAAGTGAGAGTGGTGAGGATGAGGATGTTTGTGTCAAAAATGTAAGTGGTAATTACATGTTAAATATCACTGATGAAGCAATGGAAGGTAAACCAATTTGCGAAGTGTCCTTGGGTGGCATTAAGGTAAATGTATATGCTGACTCGGGATCCCCATACACGATTATAAATGAGGAGGTATGGAGGAAGAAATTTATTCACAAATTAGGAAATAAGTTAAATCCTTCAGATGTCAATCCTGTGAGTTACACAGGTGATAGAATAGGTTTATTGGGTTTTAGGTGGCTCACTTTCCTATTTAAAGGTAGACTTTCTAGAGGTAAAGTGTACATAGCAAAAACGGGACCATCTGTCCTTGGTTGGTTCGACCAGAAAAACCTCCACATCATCCTAGACCCTAATAGTAAGGAGAAAGTCTTAGTTGTAGATGAGGGCAGTAAGATTGAAGACGCCTTGAAACGTAAGTTCACTAAAGTTGTGAGCGGTCAATTAGGCAAATTAAAGGGTTTTGAGCACAAGATCATGCTCAAGAGTGACGCTCTACCGAAAGTACATAAGGTCAGACCTATTCCCTTGTTGATAAGGGATGAGGTAAAAAAGGAAATTCAAGGTCTTCTTACCAAGGGTGTTATAGAAGAGGTAGATTCCTCAGAATGGATTAGTCCGGTAGTTGTAGCTAGAAAATCCAATGGCAAGATTCGTTTGTGTATCGATTTACGCCACCTTAACAAGAATATAGTAATCGAACGTTTTCCTTTACCAAAAATTAACGAGATGGTTTCTTCCTTAAGAGGGGCAACGTGGTTCTCCACGGTGGACCTTTCAGCTGCTTACCACCAGGTAGTTTTAAGTCCTGAATCTAGACACTTGACGGCTTTTATCACGCTGTTTGGCTGTTTTCAATTCATAAGGATGCCATTCGGCCTTGCATCAGCCGCAGCTGTTTTTCAGCGTCTAATGCACAAATTATTTGGCAGTATGGAGGGCATTTGTTTCTTTCAGGATGATGTTTTGATTGCAGGTAATGACAAGGAGGACCATGATACTAAACTCTGGAAAGTTTTTGAGACACTTAATTCTGCAGGGTTAACTGTTGAATTGTCCAAATGCAAGTTCGGTGAGAGAAGCGTTTCTTACCTTGGCCACATAATCAGCGAGGAGGGTGTCAGGCCGAAGGCATCTCTTATTGAAAGCATTGTTGCTTCGCCTGCACCTGAATCTAAGGAAGAAATCAAATCCTTTTTGGGAATGGCAGAATACTGCGCTAAGTTTGTTAAAAACTTCGCTTCTAAAGTATAACATATCAGGTCCTTGCTTAAAAAAAATGTGAAATTTGAATGGACCAAGGAGTGTGAACGTGAGTTTGCTGAGATTAAGTGGGAACTACAGAAAGTGAATGCCTTATCTAGCTTTGATCCCAATTTAGATTGCTGTTTGACAACCGATGCTAGCGACAAAGGTTTGGGCGCTGTCTTATCACAAATTGGGGAAAATGGAAAGGAGAGGATCATTTTGTTTGCTTCCAGAGACTTGTCACCAGCAGAGAGCAGATACCCTATCATAGAAAGGGAGGCCTTAGCTTGTGCATGGGCTTTAGAACACTTTCGTGCCTTTGTGTGGGGTAAGATGGTCAGTATCAGGACAGACCATAGACCGTTAGTCCACATTTTGTCCTCTGAGGGCACGGCAACTGCTTCGGCTAGATTAGCCAGGATCTCCATGCGCATGAAGGAATACATATATAACATCACTTATGTACCTGGGAAAGACAATGTGGTAGCCGATTGTTTATCAAGGCTACCTTCCCCTCTAGAGGAGTGCGTGGATGACCCGTGGGGGAAATTCACTGTGGCGTTTGTACACGATTCTGGAGCTCCAGCCATCAGCAGGGAGGATTGGTCTAAAGAGCATGGGCTGGACAAGGATTTGGTACAAGTTTCTAAGTTTATCTGTCAAGGGTGGCCTAAAGAAAGGTATTTGTCAGGCAGTTTGAAGTCTTTTTGGGAGATCCGTTCTGAATTATCATCAGAAGGAGACATGTTGTTGAGGGGTGATAGAATCGTCCCACCTGTAGGTTTGAGGAAAAGGGTTTTACAAATGTGCCATGTGGGGCATTTCGGCATAGTAAGAACTAAATTAGCGGTCAAGAATTTGTTTTGGTGGCCGAAAGTTGACAAAGAAGTTGAGACCTTTGTTAAAGCGTGTCCTGTTTGTAGTTCAGCCGACAAGTCTTTGAAGACTTTGAGACCAACCATGAGTGAGGGACTTATTCCTAGTCTTCCGTGGGAGACTATTGCGGTGGACATTTTTGGTCCAGTTGGGGATGAGAAAGTATACGGATTAGTTGCTATTGATCTTTTTACCAAATGGCCTATAGTTAAGTTCGTAGGGAATGTGGACACTAAAACTGTGTTAAAGTTTTTAGACAAAATTTTTGTAGTGGAAGGACTACCAGTTAATATCCTAACGGATAATGGAGTTCAATTTTTATCAAAGGATGCTAAAGAGTACTTTATTAAATGTGGCATCACACATAAAACCACCTCTTTGTACAATCCCAGCGGGAACGGGACAGTAGAGCGCTTTAATAGAGTTATTAAAGGTATTTTGCAAGCTGCTAACAACAAAAACTTGGATTGGAAGTTGGAGGTACAGAAGGCTGTGTGGTCCTACAAAGTCACTTTGAATAATTGCACTGGTGTCTCCCCCTTTGTTATGATGAGAGGTAGATTGCCCAGGTGCAAGTTTAATCCAGGTTGGGTTTTCAAAGACAGTGTTCAAGAGTGGTCCCCTGAGGAAGTTAAGAGAAGTCTGGTTTTGGCTCACGATAAAAGCAAGATTTACTATGATAGACGTCATGGTGCTAAGGATGCTGTTATAAACGCTGGCGACTGGGTAAGAGTTAGGAAACCTTATAGAGTTGCGAAGGGTGAGAATAAATTTGATTCACCTAAGATGGTTGTTGAGGTTCTCAGGAATTCTGTCAGACTTAACGATGGCAAGGTTTGGAATTTAAAGGATGTTGCTTTTGATGGTTGCCAAGACCACGGGGTAGAGAACGTGGAGCCAGAGAAGGTATCTTCTGGTGATTTTGGTTGGATTGAGGATTATTTTGAGAATACTGATTTACAGTCTCAGCTAGCCCCGAATTTGTCACTTCCTCATTTAGGGGAGGGGGAGGAGGTGATCAGTGATCCTAATGTGTTGGATACAAATGCATCTTCTTGCCCTGCTCTCACTCATGCTGATCCTGTTCCAGCCTTACCTGTCTCTGACAACGCTCTCACTCATGCTAACTCTGTTCCTGCTCTACCAGTCGCAGATAACTCTAAGAGGTTAAGAGTTTCGCCTGGTTGGCTTAAGGATTATGTTAGGTAGACCTTATTGGTAGACTCCTGTTTTTTTTTTATTGTCTTTGTGTCCTCTCCCTTTTCCCGCCTACCCCTTTTTCCCGGTTTTCCTTTTGTTCCTTGTAAGGGGGGGGGTGTGTTATGTTGTGTTTTATTCTTTAGTACAGCTTTAAGGCTCGTGCTGTTATATGCTTCTAGAATGTTTATCTTTGCATGCTTCGACTGTATTCTCTTTGGTAGTCAGTTACGTCCTGCATCGCTTGGCTATGAGATGTGTTGCTGGCTCCGCCTGTGCTCCTATATTCTGACTTCAATAAACTACTTGAAGAATCTCCACTTGGACTCCTTACTTAACAGTAACCCCCACTTTCACTGGTATAATACAAAATCAAGGGACCCTCTGCAGAATGTGAAGAGGAGCCCCTGAGTCTTCCATATCTCACAGATATTCCCTAGTCTTGGGCTGAATGGGGAGCTCCTGAAGTGCGTTATTCCCGACCCACTTTGAGGGATCTGTATTCCAGAATTGCATAAGTAGCTGCATGCCTGTCATGCCACAGTGTGTAGGGTCTTGGGCCCTAGGCCCTCATGAAGACATACAGATGACACACATACATAATTATGGTACCTGGAACCGGCCCAGAGCACTTGCACACTCGGGCTCTTTTATTGGCAGGGCCACCCGACCAGTGACGCCTGTGTTCGATGGGTGTAGGATGGGTGTCAAGGCCAGCCCTCAAGTAAGTGGTTAATAAACTAGTACCTGATGAGACACTACAACGTGGCCATAATGACACTACATTCCTCCTAAACTTTATTAAAAAACAAAACAAAGTCCAACCTGTGGGGATGAATAACAACTGAAGAGGTGTGGCGCAGCGGCCAGGGTGACTGACGCTGGGCGCTGGGGATCAGGGTTCGATCCCCGGCTTTGGCGGCAGGGGTCTGCCCAGCACCATGTGATTCTGGGCAATAGCTCACTTAATCTTCCCGGCGGCCCCCAGCGCCTTGACACCTTCGGGTAATTGTTTGCGCTTTACAAATACTGGACATTTACATAAAACAACACCTAGGGCCAGATGTAGGTCACCAAATACCAGTCGGTAACGGCAGATTTCGGCCGTTACCGACCGGTATTTGGTGATTGGGATGTAGGGGGCCTAAATTTGACAGAATCTGTAAATTTACAGATTCGGTAAATTTACCGATTCTGTAAAATACCGATTCGGTAAATTTACCGAATCGGTAAATCTATATGTAGGTGGCACTGCAAACAGTGCCACAGGCCCCTTAAGAATTCGTTATTTACCATGTAATACTATTGCATGGTAAATAACGAATTCCTGTGTACATGCACATCTGTGCATGTACACCTGTGCCATGTGGCACACAGACATGCCCTAAGGGCATGTATGTGTGTCACATGGCACACAAGCCTGAATCAGGGGTGCAACAGGGTGTCAAAGTGACACCCTGTCCCCCTTGTCAATTCGGTAATTTTATCGAATCGGTATTTACCGATTCGGTAATTGCCATAGGTTCCTATGGGCCTTGAGGCCCATAGAAACCTATGGCATTTGCTGAATCGGTAAATACTGATTTGGTAATTCCCGAATATTCCCGAATCGGTAATTGATTCGGTAAAAATACCTGCATAGCATTTACCGATTTGTAAATACCGAATCGGTAAAATTCGGTATTTACGAATCGGTAAATACTAATTACCTACATCAGGCCCTAAGTCTCACAGCTTCGAGAGGCAATCCTCAGGAAAGGAAACCAGTGACATTTAGACAAGGCATATTGTAATGTTTTAACATTCACTCTAGACATTTGGTAGGTGCTAATCATAGGGCTTATCTGCAAGAGCAGCTGAAAACGAACAGTGCTTGGCAGATGACAATCCCTGAATTGCCTAGTTGGGGGAGACATGCTTTGGATTGTTAGATGAACTGTTGTACATGTGTTTAGGAGACTGAGCGGGCATATTGAGGAAAGGGGGCAAAGGACCCTCCATTACATCATTATCCAACCTGGACATAGTTCAGACTGGGTGAGTCACCAACAAAAGGATGGTAGCAATGCAGATCAGTCACAACAGCTAATAATATTAAATATTATTTATATCCTCCTTGGAGCTTAAGGTGTCCCAATGTTGGATTAATTCCTCTGTGTCACATTCCCTTGCTCTTTAAAGTTAAATTAGTGGTTACATAATTCTTTTTTTGCATGTTTGATATGTTTTAGAGATCTAGCTATGTAGCTATGCACTAATAACCGTGTAACCTGTGTAACGATGTAACCTGCAACTATGGTCTGATACTCACCTAAAGTGCTCTGATACCTCCGGGTCTAGCCAGCTCTATATAAAACCTTTCAAATAAAAAAATGGTTTAGAAATCTGAAAAAGGCTTGAGTGTGGCAATACACCAAGGTGCCCATGGAGGGTAGGAACCTCCTGACTTGTTCGCTGTACTAAATCTACCTTTCTTCCTTCATTTTTATATGCACTGGGTCAAGGTCCCCTTCGGAGTCCAGGGTAAAAAGTGAAAACTTGGGTCGGGCAGAATGGAACCCTAGTGAAAATGTTAAAGGGTGTGATGCATGGAGGCCAATATTTCAGAAATACTATATTATAAAAAAAGCAGTAACCTGGAATAAGAAGAAATGATACATAAAGCGAAAGCAGAAGAAGAAGAAAAGAAACGTAACTTGTTGAGAGACCAACAATACAGGGGCATGTAATATGTGCATCTTTGGCTTGCCTTGAAATCAAAACCAGTCAAAATCTGATGATAGCAGATGATATGGCCTGATTTAGTTCTTGAAATCACCTACAAATAATTTATAGACAATCTGGCAGAACTGGCAATGCTCTGTGTATATATATATATATATATATATATATATATATATATATATATATATATATATATATATATATATATATATATATATATATATATATATATATATATATATATATATATATATATTCGGCTCCAATCATCCACCAGGATTACACCTGTACAGATGCGCGGCACTCACAGGGATGGTTTTTCCTAAAGTGTTATTTAAAAAACCTCTAGCACATTTTTTTTTTTAAATAAAACTTTTGGAAAAACCATCCCCTGTGAGTGCCTCGCATCTGTACAGGTGTAATCCTGGTGGATGATTGGAGCCGAATATATATATGAAGACGAGTGTATGTAAATGTAAATGTAAATGTAGTTGAGCTTATATAGCGCACAACTACCCGCAGTGGGTGTCCCGGCGCTTGCTTAGGGAACCCGTCCTGATATTCCCCTGTGTGATAGCCCCAGCAGGTATCCACAAGGTGAAAGTCAGGCATCCTGCCGCGAGGGGCCGTTGTGGAGATTAAGCAAGCTATTGCCCAGAGTCGCAGAGTGTGAACCCGTGAGTCGAGAAGGCACCGGAGCGAGAATTATCGAGTCCGTGGAATTTTTAGCCCAAGACCTGCCGAGGCGGGGAATTGAACCCTGGTCCAGGACCGATCTCAGCTTCCGGGTCTGCCGCCTCTAACCCCTGAGCCACACTTCTCCACGTGACGGGTACACCCCCGTCAAGCGGGCACCCACTTACGAGTGCGGCAGGCTGGTGTTGTTGGAGCTGCAAAATATATATATATAAATATATATATATATATATATATATATATATATATATATATATATATATATATATATATATATATAGTATGGTTACACGGAAAAAGAGTAGAAATAAGTAAAGAAAGTTTCAAAAGTAAAAATAGTCACTAAAGATAGACAATACACAAGGATGCCACACAGACAGTATATTTGAGACAGCAGATCTCTTTTAAGCTAAATGATTTATGGCCAGATGTACAAAGTCATTTTGTGATTCACAAAATCGCAGAGTTTGCGACAGCAAAATGGCATTGTGGTATGTTTGAAACCCATTTTGTGAGTCAGGAAAGCATTTCCGCTTCATTAAATGGGTTTACCACCCCACACTGAAGTGCAGATAGGAAAGGAAGTGACAGTGCCATTCATTCATTATTGCGATTTGTTATTATATTTATCAACGGCTATCAACACCTTATTGGAGGTGATAAATAATTTCCATTGCAAATCAGTGACCATCTCCTTTGATTCCCCAGAGTTTTCACAAACTGGAAACTCTTTTATTTTAAAAGCAGCACAGGTTTCTTTACAGAAAATGGGCTGCTTGAAAAAAAAATCCCATTTGGAAATACAGACACAATGAGGTCGGTGGTCTGCTGTTCCTTGCAGACCACCAACTCTGTCTTTCCAGTCAATCACAGGGCCTCGCAAATAGTGCCCTGCCTAATTAATATTTGTTGGAACTGGCCCTTCTTGCAGGGTCATCCCCAGAGTTTTTGCCTCTTCCTTCTTTATTTTTCCTGACCCGTGGCTGTTGGCAATAGGACTCTGCGCACTTTACCACTGCTGATCAGTGCTAAAGTGCATATGCTCTCTGTGTAAATTGTTATTGTGATTGGATCTACATGATTGACATATTTGTATCACCATGAAGTCCCTAGTAAAGTGCACTGAGTGTGCCAGGGCTGGTGATGACAAGTGCTACTAATGGGCCTGCAGCACTGATTGTGCCATCCATACGAGTAGCCCCAAACTGGTGTCTCAGGCCTGCCACTGCAGTGCCTGTGTGCAGTCTGTGAACTGCCATGTCCTCCTGGTCAGTGTCCCCACTGATCAGGCCTAACCCTTCCCTTTTTGTGCACATTGGTCACCCATATGGAAGGCCCAAGGTACCCCCTGGGCAGGGTGCAGTGTATGTGATAGGTAGAGCATGTACTGGTGCAGGTGACATGCTCTGGTAGTGAATTACAGCCATTTTCGTTTTTCACTGCTGCAAGGCTATCTTGCTCCATAGGCTATCATGGGGGATGCTGGCTACAGTGGCTACCAGCATATCTTCCCATAAGAACAAGATAGTACATAAGAGTCTAGTATCCCTGAACTCAGAATTTAATAACATTTCTTTTAGGAAAGGTTGTTTTTAAATCCTATGTTTGAGAACAACACTTTTAGAAAGTTGCTGTTCTTTTGTCTGACCTTCCTGTGTGCCTTGGCCTGTTTGTGTATTGACTGTCTGGTTTGAGAGTGACAGGGGCTGGGGATTCCCCAGGAGGCTGGCGGAGTCAGCCCTAGGTTGAATGACTGCATTTGCAACTTGAGTGGTGGGAGGAGATAGCACCTGGGTCTGAATAGGGCTGTGCCTGCCTTCCACAATGCTGGCTCCACCTCCTGCTGGGCGGCTGACGACCCTGCCCCTCACTCTGAAAGGAAAGAAGAAGCCAGGAAAATAAAGTGCTCAAGAAACACCCAGACCCGGTTCAGACCGGGCTCAGGGCCCACATGCACAAAGGGAACAAAGACTTTTAGGGGTATAAGTACAGGACCCCTGACAACAGAAAATTAATGTCAAATGTCAAATGTCAAATGATTTATATAGCGTGCTACATACCCAGAGGGTCTCAAGGCGCTTGAAGAAGGGTGGGGAATTACTTGTCGAATATCCAAGTTTTAAGTTGCTTTCTAAATGCTAGGTGGTTTTGAGTGAGGCGAAGGTGAGTGGGAAGTGAGTTCCAGGTTTTAGCTGCTAGGTAGGAGAAGGATCTACCTCCCATGGTGGTTTTGTTGATGCGAGGTACAATAGCAAGGGCTTGGTTGAAGGATCGTAGCTGGCGGGAGGGGGTGTAGAAGGAAAGTCGTGTGTTGAGGCATTCGGGTCCGAGTTCGTAAAGTGCTTTGTGTGCGTGGGTTAGGAGGCGGAAGGTAATTCTCTTATTGACGGGGAGCCAGTGGAGGTTTTTCAGGTGACCAGAGATGTGGTCTTTACGCGGGATGTCTAGTATGAGTCTGGCTGAAGCGTTCTGGATGCGTTGGAGTTTTTTCTGGAGTTTTGCGGTGGTACCGGCGTATAGGGTGTTTCCATAGTCCAGGCGGCTCGTGACCAGTGCGTGGGTGACCGTTTTTCTAGTTTCGGTGGGGATCCAGCGAAATGTTTTTTTGAGCATGCGAAGAATGTTGAAGCAAGATGATGAAACGGCGTTGGCTTGTCTGTTCATAGAGAGTGTGGAGTCCAGGATGACGCCCAGGTTCCGTGCGTGGTCCGTCGGGATGGGTGCTTTTCCAAGGGCCTCTGGCCACCAAGAGTCATCCCAGGCGGAGGGGGAGGAGCCTAAGATAAGGACTTCTGTTTTGTCTGAGTTCAGTTTCAGACGGCTATGTTTCATCCACTCGGCTACTTCTTTCATTCCTTCATGTAGGATGGTTTTGGCAGTGTTAGGGTCTCTGGTGAGTGATAGGATCAGTTGAGTGTCATCAGCGTAGGAGATGATGTTGAGGTTGTGTTGGCGTGCGATGGCCGCGAGGGGGCTCATGTATACGTTGAAGAGGGTGGGGCTGAGTGAGGATCCTTGTGGAACGCCGCAGATGACTTCAGTGGCCTCTGACTTGAATGGTGGGAGGCGGACTCTCTGGGTTCTTCCGGTCAGGAACGAGGTGATCCATTCCAGTGCTTTTCCTTGGATTCCGTTGTTTCTGAGGCGTTGTATCAGGGTGCTGTGACAGACTGTGTCGAAGGCTGCGGAGAGGTCGAGGAGGTTGAGGGCGACTGTGTCTCCATTGTCCAGTAGAGTTCGAATGTCGTCTGTGGCTGCGATGATCGCGGTCTCAGTGCTGTGTTTGGCTCGGAAGCCGGACTGTGAGGAGTCGAGGGATTTGTTGGTTTCGAGGAAGGCGGTGAGCTGGTTGTTGACAGCTTTCTCGATGACTTTGGCCGGGAATGGAAGGAGCGAGATGGGGCGGTAGTTTTTGAGTTCGGTGGGGTCAGCTGTGGGTTTTTTCAGAAGGGCGCTGAGTTCTGCGTGTTTCCAACTTTCCGGGAAGGTGGCGGAGTTGAGGGAGCAGTTGATGACATCTCGGAGGTGTGGTGCTATGATGGAGTCTGCTTTGTTGAAGATGTGGTGAGGGCATGGGTCTGTGGGAGATCCTGAGTGGATGGAGTTCATCAGGCGGATGGTGTCCTCAGTGGAGATTGGGTTCCAGTCATTAAGGATGTTCAAGGGGGGTGAAGGTCCTGCAGAAGGATGGGTGGGTTGGTGTCCGGGTCGGTTGTCGAAGCTGTTGTGGATGTCTGCGATTTTGTTGTGGAAGAATGTAGCTAGCGAGTCGCAGAGGGCTTGAGAGGGGGTGATGTCGTTGGAGTTGGCTGAGGGGTTGGTAAATTCTTTGACGATGTTGAATAATTCCTTGCTGTTGTGAGCGTTGTTATCTAGTCGGTCTTTGAATGCGGCTTTCTTGGCAGACCGGATTAGTTGGTGATGTATACGAGTGGCGTTTTTGAAGGCGTCCCTGGTGCTGGTGTTTGGGTCTTTTTTCCAGGCCTTCTCGAGGGAGCGACAGAGTTTCTTAGATTTCTTAAGGTCATCGTTGAACCAGGAGGCGTTTTTGCTGCTTAGTTTGATTTGACGTTTTTTCAACGGTGCTAGGATGTCGGCGCTGTTGGATAGCCATTGGGTGAGGTTAATGGCTGCTTGGTCGGGGTTTGTGGAGTGGGCAGGGGGGTTTTGAAGAAGCGATGAGGAGATCTGGTCGATGGTGATTTTGTTCCAGTTTCTTCGCAGAATAGGTTGAGGATGGTTGTGGGTTGTAATCTTATTGTAGATAAAGTGAACACAGCTGTGGTCCGTCCAATGGAGAGCTGTGGTGTGACTGAAGGAGACATGTTTGCTGGAGGTGAAGATTGGGTCGAGAGTGTGACCTGCAATGTGGGTGGGGGTAGTGACGAGTTGTTTGAGTCCGAGGTTGGCGAGATTGTCCAGAAGGGTGGTGGCATTGTTGTTGTTGCTCTTTTCCAGGTGAAAGTTGAGGTCTCCCAATAGAATGTATTCCTTGGAGGGGAGGGCGTGTGGGGTGATAAAGTCAGTGATGTCGTCCCTGAATTTTGCACGGGGTCCTGGTGGCCTATAGAGGAGGGTGCCTCTGAGTGTGGTCTTGGGGTCGGTGTGGATCTGGAAGTGAAGGTGTTCGGCGCTGGCAAGGTTGACGTCTGAGCTGGTTGAGATGCGGATGGTGTTCTTATGGACGATTGCGATGCCTCCTCCTGTGTGGTCGGTGCGGTCCTTATGGATGATCTTGTAGCCTTCCGGGATGGCAATGGTGATGTCTGGGGCTGATGAGGCTGAGAGAGCGCAATTTGAATAAAAAGTATATCCGGACCATATTCACAAGCATATCGCATAAACGTGGAATCTATAACGTGAAGTTAACACTTGTAGTATAAAGTTAGCCGATGTAACATGAGCAATAGGAAATGTATCTATTCTATAAAGTGTATTAGAGTTGAAAGGCCCGTATACATAGTGGGCTAATATAGAAATGTATAGTAATGCTTACGAACAGTAGAACGTGCAAAACTGAATATACGTGTGTAATCGTGAAACGGAGAAAACGGCGAAACGTAAAAGTAACGAAATGTGTAGAGAATGTATAGCACGGTGTAAGCACGAGAATATAAATGTTGCGTTATATGTAGAATGTATTCACTTATAATCATTGCTTTACTAAATTCGATTATATATAAATGTGTGTTAAAGGTTATACTGTGTAGAAAGCTTTTGTAGGAATGTTAGAAAAGGTTTGGTCATATGTGATTTTAACCTAACTGACCAAGAGTTTGCAGGAGTGTAGTCCGCTGTATGTAATTTAGTGGGCTCACAGGAGTCGTGAATAGCCTTGATCTGAATGTGCGAGACAAGAGTCAAAGGTCTTGCTAGATTTAAGGTGACAATGCTGGACAAAGTTTATGGCCTAAACGTGATGAGAGACGCTTGGAATTTGAGTCTTGTTTAGAAATGACCGTTCACAGGACCAACTAAGGTTACGAATACAGTCGTAAAGAGTAGAGTTCTGCTGAGGTGATAGACTTTTGCTCCAAAAGTGTCAATTGGAATGTCAAATGAAGTCACCAGCAAGAAGACGAAGATGGCGTCTAAGGAGAAGGGTCAACTTAACGGACGACGCGAAGAGATGAAGCATTGGAAAGAGCTAGAAATGACATCATGGGGAAAGTACGTGGTGGGCGTCGAAGGGGCGTTCCACCCATACTGTGATTGTGTATTTAGGGACAGTACCCCGGGGAGAGGATAGCGCAGATGACTTGAGCAGATGGCCTGAGAGCAAGTTAGGAGCGAGCGCTGAGAGAGAGCAGAGCGCAAGAGAGCAGTAGGCCGAGGACCCTTAGAGAGCGGATGGGTAGGCAGAGAGGGTACTGCTTCTCGATATAAGTTACCATTAGGGGTTAAGAGAGTTTGAACTTCTTTGGAAGTCAAACTGCTGACACCTTTTTAGGTAAGGAAACTTGCGAAGTAGGGATGTCACCTAGTACAGAGTAGGGACAGAATTAACTTGTTTATTCTTGTTTGTAGATGACGCAACAGAACCACATTGTGTCGATGCTTTTTAATCTGTTGATTTTTGAATTGACTTTAATTGT
Source organism: Lissotriton vulgaris (assembly GCF_964263255.1). Lineage (NCBI taxonomy): Eukaryota > Metazoa > Chordata > Amphibia > Caudata > Salamandridae > Lissotriton > Lissotriton vulgaris. Next base: position 1,002,643,225 of record NC_141696.1, on the reverse strand, counting down.
ATTCTTTTGTAGACTAAGGTTCTTTAGGGAATTTATGTTCCTTCTAGTTCCTGTATACTTATTGAATCTTATCCTGAGAGGATTGTATATGCACTTAATTCTGATTTTATATTAAACTTTTAAAACTTCATCAGTCGTAAGTGGTCCTTCAGAGTTGCGTCAGTTTATGGGGTTAATTTAACCTATGCGGGGTTTGTCTTTTACTCAATGACAGAAAATAACCGATCCAAATTGATGAATGAGATTAGTATCTAAGTGATTAAAAAGGGTATCAAAATCTCATTCCCCGCAAGGCGTTCATCCATGTTTCTGTTAGGAAGGCGACGTCCGGAGAGATGGTGTCTAGTAGGTTCCAGAGGTCGATGGCGTGCCTGTGGCCCGAACGGGTGTTGAGCAGGATGCATTGTAGGTGGTTGGTGTCAGTTCTCTGTTTGGAGTTCGCGGATGAGGGGTTGTTCTTGGTGCCGTCGAACTTGCAGGAGTTGCAAGAGAAGGGTCCATGGGTGTGTCCAGGAGCGGCTTGGACGCAGTTGGGGAGGCGGCCGGGGTTTAGGGCTAAGAGGGTGGCGGCGTCGTATGTAATGCGGGTGGGGTGGGTGGTACGAGGGCCAGGGGGTCTGGCGCTGGGCGCGGTCCAGGCGCGGACGGGCGTAGACGGGCTTACCTTTGGCGCACCTTCGGCGCAACTGGGGCGCGATCGCTGCGCGTGAACGCTGCGCGCAAAAGCATCTGTCATGTATGGATGGAGGAGGGGGAGGGGCGAGGGAGGGTCAGCAGGGAGGCGGGGCGGGCTGTGGGGGCCAGGCTCTGAGTCACCAGCAACAACAAACGTAAGATGGCGTCAGCGTAGGGAAAACCGAAACTAGAGGTAGGCTGGGTCTCAGGAAATTGACTACGCCAGCTGGAGAATAGCGCTACACAAATCAGGGTACACAATTAAAGCGCTACTGACAATAGGGTTCAGATTTAAAGCGCCGTCACCAGAATGCCCCCAGCGCGTTACAATGTAATGGCACTCGCTCTGTAGCGCTATGTGGAGTCCTAAGGCGGTAATGAGGCAGAGCGCAAACACAATCCAGCAGAGGAGTAGAGAGTAATACTCACAGGAGCAGTGCACAGGGAGCGACCGTTTCTGAACTAGTCAGGACGGTCACAGCGCAAACGAGGTCAGAGCAGGCAGTGTACTTCGTGGGAGGGAGGGTCAGCAGGGAGGCGGGGCGGGCTGTGGGGACCAGGCTCTGAGTCACCAGCAACAACAAACGTAAGATGGCGTCAGCGTAGGGAAAACCGAAACTAGAGGTAGGCTGGGTCTCAGGAAATTGACTACGCCAGCTGGAGAATAGCGCTACACAAATCAGGGTACACAATTAAAGCGCTACTGACAATAGGGTTCAGATTTAAAGCGCCGTCACCACAATACCCCCAGCGCGTTACAATGTAATGGCACTCGCGCTGTAGCGCTATGTGGAGTCCTAAGGCGGTAATGAGGCAGAGCGCAAACACAATCCAGCAGAGGAGTAGAGAGTAATACTCACAGGAGCAGTGCACAGGGAGCGACCGTTTCTGAACTAGTCAGGACGGTCACAGCGCAAACGAGGTCAGAGCAGGCAGTGTACTTCGTGGGAGGGAGGGTCAGCAGGGAGGCGGGGCGGGCTGTGGGGGCCAGGCTCTGAGTCACCAGCAACAACAAACGTAAGATGGCGTCAGCGTAGGGAAAACATCATCCTGGAATCAAGAAGGAACCTCTGCCAAGGAGAAAGCAGAAACTGAAGGAGGAAGATTGTCCAGCTGTTGCTCTGCTGGATTGCCCTGCTGTTGCTTTGCTGCCAAGGAGAGGGGAAGGACTTTGCTTTGTGCTGTGTCCCCTTGCTTGAAGGAATCTCCAAGGGCCTGAGAAGAGCTGGCTTCCTGTTCTGAAGTCCCAGGAACAAAAGGACTTCACCCCCAGCTTCCCCTGAGCTCTACTGAGAGAGTTCTGTTCTTCCTGGAGTGTGTGGCCCATGTGTGGTGCATCTGGAAGTTGTACCTGTGCTGGGAAGCTGGAAACCAAGATTTAAAGACTTTGCTACAGAAAAGTTATCACATCGCTTGCTGCGGAGAGCATCCCCGACAGTGCAAGGAAATTCCCGCCGCTACGAAGGTCGAGATCATCGCAGCCCCTGTTGCCGCTGTCAGAGCCGTTGCATCCTTCATTTGCGGGACGCACCCGATCGGTGTGGGAAGTCTAACATCGCTGCGAGTGTCGTCGCAGAGCCTGTCGTTGCTGGGTGAGATCGTCGCACCGCCTGCTTGCGGACCGCATCACGTCGTTGCGCGAGTCATCACCGAAGCCATCTCATTGAGGAGCTGCGAGAGAGAAGATCACCGCTGGTTCGCGCATCGTCCAAAGATCGTCGCATCGTGCCTTTGCGAGAACAAACCTCCTACGGAACCTACGCACCGGAATCCAGACAAGTAGCCTTCCTCCCCATACAGACCGGGTTCGTCGCAACACGCCCGCTGCTGCAGCGGGGCTGTCGCATCGCCTCCCCAGGGTCTCAGGAGCAACGCCTGGCTTGCGTTCCACCGCACCAACTTCTGCTTTTGGAACTTGGACGCAACTAAAGGTACTGTGTCTGAAACGTGACGCAACTGTGAACTTTTCACAAAACTGTGGATAATTTTTATCGCAACCTTTAGAACATTAAGAACTCTTTTGAAACCATATTCTTGAACTGTGTATCTTGGATTTTTGTTGTTTTGGTCTTGTGTAGTTTAGATTAAATACCTTTATTTTTCTAAACTGTTGTGGAGTCAGTTTGTGGTATTTTCACTGTGTTACTGTGAGTTGTGGTACAAATACTTTACACATTGCCTTTTGATTAGCCTTGACTGCTCGTGCCAAGCTACCAAGAGGGTGAGCAGGGGTTATCTCAGAGGGTTTCCTCCTTACCCTGACTAGAAGCAGGGGTCCCTATTTGGACAGTGGTACCTACCTCTGCCAACTAGAGACCCCCATTTCTAACAATATTCATTAAGGCTGTCGATCTGTGACTCCCTTGCCAATGGAGATTTTGAGATGGGTGTTATTACTACATAGGTTGCATCATTAAATGAAAGACAAATGGCAAAATTTGTAACCATTATTTTGATACATCTGGCTCAATTGGCACAAAGGTATAAAGAGAGACAAAATACTCGGAAGACAGTGGAACCTTCTCACTGCCAGCACCTAACCTGCTATTGCTCCCAATATCTAGCCTTTTTATTCTCACGGGGGTCAGTGTGCACACCGAACGGCACCTACTGTCACAGTGCCTATTCCCTCAGGAATTTAACAATTTTAAATAAAAAAGCACAGTGGTGCACCTGTGCTTTTTTTATTTTAAACAGGTATAAAGAGACTTCTGGGATATATTGTGTGGGGCAAAATCCTGCGAGTAAAAGAAGATGAGACAAACACAAAAGCATTACAATTGGAAGAAAAAGGATCTCATAAACAGAGAATACAGTAAATCCATTTGAAAGAAAGTATAGTACAACAGACCCAAAAAATAAAAAGTAGAATAATGCAAGTAGCTCAAATAGGAGCTTGGCAACCTTAAGAAAATAATGGACTCAGAAAATATTAAATACAACAAATCATCTTGAACATTTCCCTCATTTATATGTAGTTAGTAGAAGAGAGATATTATTGAAAAATATTTGACAGTGACAAAAAGTAAGCATTTCTCAGAAGAAACAATATCGATACTTTAGAGGAAATTTGTAAAAGCGGAAGGGAGTTTATTAAATATTTAGTAAACTTGCTAATGGAGCAGGATACATGACAAATAATTTTTGGAAAATCTTCATGGATGAACTAGCATGCACTTTACTTTGTATGTTTTAGTAGGTCCAGTCAATAGACAAAGCGCCACATTCTCCAGAAAGAACCAGGAAAGAAGTTGGCAGAAACCTGTGGACGATATAGGCCGATATCTGTGCACAGAATAGACACAACTGTAAGCTTTTATCTTAGCATGATAACGGAGCACTAGTCTGCTAGAAATCACTCCATGAACATGAAATTGTCCTGACCTCAGCAATAAATGTAGATCAATATATTTAAAAACTAGCACACCAATTTTAAATGATCCAGAAAGGGTATTTTGCAAAGTCAGATGGAGGTACATTTGAGCTTACCTCTAACTTTGTCTGGGCAATTTGTGGGATATACCTACATCCTAAATCATTGTTCGTTATTCACCACTGACTGAGTGAACAGTTTGAAATAATGAGAGAAGAATAAAGCAATGTCATTCGAGTCCAGCCTTGTTTTCATTTTGCAGAACTACTAACAACTTCCAAAATTCACCAAAGCCAGGTAAATTAAACCACAGAAAGAATTCTGGTGCTTATTTACAAGCTCCTTGTACCTCAATTTTTCCCATATTAAAAGTGACTCACCAGCGGCTCAAGGGACTTGTAAATAAGCCCCTCTGTGTCGCTCAAAAAGCGTGCTATTTGTTGTGACATGTTGGTGTATTTTACAACTAAAGACACACAATATGAGAGTATTGCTAAAAATATTAGTTGAAAAACGTAGGATTTTGGATTACTCAAACACAGTTTAAATTTGTGCTATGAATTGCTGCACTGAAAGATCAAACATTTGGGTCGAAACAAGATAAAGACATTCGTAAGCTCAATTAAGAAGGAAAGTCCAATGGATCAAAGCAGGGCAGACAATCTAATATAATCAATTATTGATAACAAAAAACATATAACATTCCCCCGTTAGCAATTATTTACTCTGCAATCTGTGGCTCTTGAAATATCGAACACATTTAAAAAATACTAACAGTTATGTATGACTCCTGGTGTGGCACTACCTACTTGAGATGTTGTGTTGCTACATAATGTGCAGGGGTGTAATTTCTGATGGCTTTCCAGGACATACATCAGGTTTCCAAAGAGATTTTGAACTTCTTCATTCCTTTGATGAGACCTAGTACAACATGCAGAATACTTTTCAGGGGTGCCAGAATAGTATCAGAGGAACCGTTGAGTAGATTATAGCCTGCATCCAGGTGAGGATTAAGAATTGCACTGATGTCCGAAATCCAGTTCTGGCGAGGTAGAGTTTCATGTTTTATTCAGTAGTGAAAGACAAGCATTTTCTAGGTGATGTGCTCTTTGAGGGAGTTCTTTCTGGAGAGTGTATGTAAGTGATTTTACATTGCGTGTTAGCTGGGGAGGAAAATTCTCAAAGTTGATGGCCAAACGAAGGAAGGAAAAAATAGAGGGTGAACGGGTAAATAATGCCCTGAGAATAGCGGAAGCAAGACTGGAACAAGCCACATTAGACCAGTGCGAGTACAATGAGCAGGTATTGGAAGTAACGATAGCAAGAGCAGAGGCTGTAGAAGGGGTGGCAATTAAGGCTGCTAGAATATATGATACACAGAGAGAAAGGTGCTATGAATTTAGTGAAAAGATAGGACATACCTTAGCAGCACGTTCAAGACAAAGGGTGGCTAAGGGAGAGATTAAGGAAATAAAAGATAATGCTGGGCGTTTAATTACGGATGAGAAGGGGATAGCAGAGGTATTTAGGGAGTTTTACAGCAAACTATACAAAGAAGAACAAGTACGGTACAGGGGGGAAATAGCGGATTACCTACAGAATATCCCGGGTAAGGTTTTGAATAGTGAGGATAGAGAATTTCTTGATGCTGATCTGAGAGATGAGGAGATTAATGAGGCTATATTGGGTTTACCAAAGGGGAAAGCAGCAGGTCCAGACTTGATACCAGGAGAGTTTTATAAGGTATTCCTGCACTCAATATTTAAAGACCTAGCAAGAACATTTAAGGGGGTGCAACATGGGCAGGCAATTCCGGTAAGTTGGGCCGGGGCGGACATCGTAATAATACTTAAAAAAGGAAAGGACGCAACAGAACCAGGGTCGTACCGCCCTATAACATTAATCAACGCAGACACCAAAATATTCTCGAAAATACAGGCAGATAGATTCGCTAAGATAATCACCCAATTAGTTAGCACTAATCAACATGGCTTTATACCGAAAAGGGGCACTACACTACATATTAGGAAAATGATAACACTCTTTGATGCTCAGGAATTAGAAGGGAAACCTATAGCGGCCATGTTATTGGACGCAGAAAAAGCCTTTGACAGGGTGGCATGGGATTACTTGTGGGCGGTTTTAAGAAGGGGAAGGGTAGGTGAAGTATTTGTCAAAGTCATTCAATCACTTTATACGAACCCTACTGCTTGTGTTAGGGTGAACTCTGGCCGCACTAGACCCCTGGATATTACAAGGGGTACTCGGCAAGGGTGCCCTTGCTCGCTCCTCTTATTCGCTATGTACATTGACCCCTTGATACTGAGGTTAGAGCAGAATGATCGAATTAATCCGATAAATACTAGCAGGGGAGATATTAAAGTCCTAGCATATGCAGATGACATTGCGGTCATTACACCTAGCCCAATAGATGCAATAAGGGAAATAGAACTAGAGGCAGATCGGTTTGGACGAATAGCGGGGTATGCTCTGAACAAAAGCAAGTCACAAATTATAAAGAATGCTTACACAATATGTACAGATGCACGGGTGGTTGATGAGGGGATGTATTTAGGTATTACGATCACGGGTGAACTAGAAAAACTGGTGGAAATTAACATTAATCCCATTATTACAAAAGCAAAGAAAGATTTGGATAGGGTAAATAATTTACATATGTCCATAGTAGGTAGAGTAAACTACGTAAAAATGAACTTGTTGCCGAAATTTCTGTATTTATTTAGAACAATACCGCTGTTTTTTAGTATGATTTGGTTTAATAAGTTGGAGAATATGGTAAATCGATTTGTGTGGTCCCCGGGGAAGACGAGAAAAGCATTGAAATACATGTCATTACCACGGGATAGGGGGGATGGGCGTTGCCAGATTTTAAAATGTACTACTGGGTGGCAGCATTACAGCAGATGACGGGTTTATTGGGAGGTGCTGAGGGGAAAACTGAAATTCCTACAGGGTCAACGGAGGTGTATGGGATAATACTCGGCGAGGAGACAAACAATGCTTTCCTTAGATATTCGGAGCCAAGCTATTTTAAGCGAACCAGGTTCAAGATGCTAGAAGCTGCTGGTAAAATATGGAAAGCATTTAAGAAAAGTTTTGGCTTGGGAAGATTTCATGCATACACTAGATTAATGGAGGATCCAATGCTGCCACCAGACATATTTGCAGATGCTATATTTAAGGAATGGGCTTGTTTTGGGAATTAAAAATATGGGGAATTTAATAGGGGAGGCAGGGGTAAGGCAATTCACAGAAATCCAGCAGGAATTTGGTGTTAGCAATAGGACTTTTTTTAAATATTTACAACTAAGAAGTTTTCTAGGTAATAAACGAGGTGGACCGATGGGCTTTAAAGCAAATTCGATATTACAGATGGTTGAGGGGGCCAATCATGCTCAATTAAAAGGTTGTATGCAGAACTTATAGAACATCGAGGGGATGACCTGGAAAAATATGAGACCAAATGGAGGGAAGCCTTAGGAGTTCCAGAGGGCGTATTCTTAAGGTCACTAAGATTAGGACGGGAAACCATCTGCTCGGCGGCGCTGCAGGCACAACACTTTAAGACCTTATACAAACTCTATTACACACCAGCCAGAATTGCCCAGTGGGGAGGAACACAGGGGGTTAGGTGCCCGAGGTGCGACAATACGGAGGCAGATATAGTGCATATGTTTGCGGGGTGCCCAAACCTTTCTCCGCTAATAAAAAGTATCGAAACATTTTTTGATAACTCCTTGGCATATAAATTGAAGCTGACACCAGAAGTAATACTATTAGGATTAGAGGGGAGTAACTCACAGCAATATCAAGATGGGGGTTTTATGTTTGTGGCTATGGCTGTTTTGCGCCTATGTATAGCAGCTGCATGGAAAGATAAGACACCACCCCCGTTCCAGCACTGGTTGGCTAGGTTACTGTATATGTATAATCTGGAGAAAGCTATCTATGCCAGAAGGGGGAAAAAGGGTAGAGCGCTTGGATTACAGCTGTGGAAGCCTATCGCAGAATGGAAAAGTAGGATGGCAAGTGTCTAGGGGGGTGAATAGTTGGATGTGATAAAATATACATATGCCATACATATGCCATTTGGGGTATCTTCTGTCCTCTCTCCATTTCGGATCTAGGAATTGTGACTATGGATTATTGATTATTGATTTTCTTTCTTTAACTGTGTTTTATTAATGCTTTCTTACCTACTGTTTTTTATGCCTTATTTTTTCTTCCCCAATTTGTTTTTGCTACAAGATGTACATATTATGGAAGTATGCAATGGAATTTTTATGTGATTATCTAGAAATTTACCTGCTGTTGAAAGATATTGACTGGTGCGGGGGTGGGGGTGGGGGGTAAAAATTGCTGTAAAAATTGTCAATAAAAATATTTTTTTTTTTTTAAAGTTGATGGCCAATACCCATGTTTGGGTCTGTGGGTGTTTGATACTGTTGGTGAGCAAGAAACCGTATACCTTTCTAGGGATGAGCTCTTAGGCAGAGGTTTGACATCCAGTTCTGGATTACAAAGTGGTTTGATGGCTTTTCAGATGTAAAGTAGGCTGGTGTCTGGGTGGTAGCTGACATGGTCATCTTGGTACAGCTAGGTTTTTTCAGCAAAAGGGGAAACTATCTAGGGATTGATTGAGGAATGCATTGTTGATGTTGATATTGAGTAGGGGTGAAACCATCTTCAAGGAGGGATGTACGGTGAAGGATCTTAGTATGCCGTCTTTGCTGCAGGTGACCTTGAGGGAGTTGAAAATGGCTGTAAGTTTGTCATGTGAAAGGAGGTCAAAATATATACACTGGTAACACCACTATGGATGATAGTGTAGTGTTTTAAGGTAGTGTTGTAGTGTTTGTGTAGTGTAGTGTTTTAGGGGTTTGGGTAGTGTTGCACTGTTTGTTTAGTGTAGTGTTTTAGGGTTTAGGGCAGTGTTGTATTGTTGGTGTTGTGTAGTATTTTAGGGTTTAGGGTAGTGCTGTAGTGTTTGTGTAGTGTAGTGTTTTAGGGTAGTGTCGGGGGGTCATTCAGGGTAGTGTTTCAGTGTAGGGACCGGATTGGAGGTAAAAGTAGGGTTGTGCTGAGGGGAGTGTTTTAGGGTTTAGGGTAGTGTTGTAGTGTTGGTGCAGTGTAGTGTTTTAGGCTTTAGGGTAGTGTTAACGTATTGGTGTAGTCTAGTGTTTTAGGGTTTGTGGTAGTGTTGTAGTAATGGTGTAGTGTCGTGTTTTAGGGTTTAGAGTAGTGTTGTAGTGTTGGTGTAGTGTGGTGTTTTAGGGTTTAGGGTAGTATTGTAGTGTTTGTGTAGTGTTTTAGGGTTTAGGGTAGTGTTGTAGTGTTTATGTTATGTAGTGTTTTAGGGGTTAGGGTAGTGTTTGTGTAGTGTATTGTTTTAGGGTAGTGTCAGGGTGGTCATACAGGGTAGTGTAGTGTTATTGTAGGGAGAGGGTCGGGGGAGGGTTGTGCAGGGGTACTATATTAGTGTTTAGGGTAAGGCAGGGTAGAGTCACTTATCCTGCAAACTTTTACCACAAGTATAGCTTTACCACGCATACCTTGGCTTTGTAATGGCATGCGTGGTTAAAACTTAGTCGTAGTAAAATTTTCTGATGTAATGGCATGCCGTTGTCATTGACATCGCGTAGAAATACTGGTGTTGTAATGGCATGTGTGGTATTGGTATGCGATGTAATGACATACATCCCCGAGGCCCCTTAGCAGCAGAGAGGACTTCATCCCCCAACAAGTAGTGCGCCAGGATGCCCCTTTGCAGAGTAGTTGAGAAAGGGGCAGGGATTCCTACAAAATATCAACAATCCCCCTGTGGGGGGTCTTACTTATGGCAACAATAGGGTTTCATGGCTCGATCAATGCTCAGCAGCCAAGGGGACTACATCATCCCCCAACCAGTAGTGCAGCAGGAGGCACATTTGCAGAGTGGTTGAGAAAGGGGGCAGGGCCTCCGACGAGGTCTCAGCAATCCTGCTGTAAACTAACTTGTGGCATAAATAGGGGTTCTTGGCCCACAACGACCTTCAGCAGCCAAAGGGGCTTCATCCCCCAACCAGTAGTGGGCCAGGAGGCCCCTTTGCAGAGTAGTTGAGAACCGGGATGGGGCCTATTACAAGGTCTCAGCAATGCTGCTACGTGGGACATACTTGTGGCAACAATAGGGGTTCTTGGTCCCAACAACCCTCAGCAGCCAAGGAGACTTCATCCCCCAACCAGTGGTGTGCCAGGAGGCCCCTTTGCACAGTGGTTGAGAAAGGAGGCGGGCCTCCGACAAGGTCTCAGCAATCCCACTGTGGGGAACTTACTTATGGCAACAATAGGGGTTCTTGGCCCTAATGACCCTCAGCAGCCAAGGGGACTTCATCCCCCAACCAGCAGTGCACCAGAAGGTCCCTTTGAAGAGTGGTTAAAAAAGAAGGGCTTCTGACGAGCTCTCAGCAATCATGCTGTGAGTGGCTTACTTGTGGCAACAATAGGGGTTCTTGGCCCCAGAGGACGAGAAACAGCAATCACAAAGCGGATTTTACCACGCAATACCATTACATCGCATGTGTTACAATGCATGCAATGTTACAACGATCATGCCATTACTACACATACCATTACATCGCATGCACTTTTACAATGCATTTGATTAAATGGCTATCCACTTCGTTGTGAGGAAACTGAGGCCCTCACCCCTCAGACGACGCTGGAAGCAGGAGAGAGGAACCACGAGGAGAGTGAGATAAGGGGGATTGCGCTTGGGGTGGGGGGGTTACTTATTTTACAGTGGTGTAATGTTTGTGTGGTGTTGTGGAGTGTAGTGTTTTAGGGTCTAGGGTAGTGTTGGGGGGGTCGTGCAGGTTAGTGTTTCAGTGTAGGGTCCAGAAAGGGGGTAGGGGCAGGATCGTGCTGGGGGTTGTGTTTTAGGGTTTAGGGTAGTGTTTGTGTAGTGTAGTGTTTTAGGGCTTAGGGTTGTGTTGTAGTGTTTGTGTAGTGTAGTGTTTTAGGGTTTAGGGTAGTGTTGTAGTGTTTGTGTAGTGTAGTGTTTTAGGGTACTGTTGGGGGGGTCATGCAGTGTAGTGTTTCAGTGTAGGGACCGGACTAGGGGTAGGGTCGTGCTTGGCATAGTGTTTTAGGGTAGGGTTGTAGTGTTTGTGTAGTGTAGTGTTTTTGGGTTTATGGTAGAGCTGTAGTGTTGGTGTAGTGTAGTGTTTTAGGGTTTAGGGTAGTGTTGTAGTGTTGGTGTAGTGTAGTGTTTTAGGGTAGTGCTGTAGTGTTGGTGTAGTGTAGTGTTTTAGGGTTTAGGGTAGTGTAGTGTTTGTGTAATGTAGTGTTTTAGGGTAGTGTCAGGGGGTTTGTGCAGGGTAGCATAGTGTTATTGTAGGGAGAGGACTGGTAGTCGGGGAGGGTTGTGCAGGGGTACTATATTAGTGTTTAGGGTAGGTAAGGGTAGAGTCACTTACCCTGCAAACGTTTACCATGAGTATAGCTTTTCCAAGCATGCCTTTGAGTTGTAATGGCATGCGTGATAAAAGCATAGTCGTGGTACAATTTGGCGATGTAATGGCATGTCGTTGTCATTGACATCGCGTAGTAATACCCGCTTTGTAATGGCACGCATGGTATTGGTATGCAATGTAATGACATGCATCCCTCGAGGACCCTAAGCAGCCAAGAGGACTTCATCCCTCAACAAGTAGTGCGCCAGGATGCCCCTTTGCAAAGTGGTTGAGAAAGGGGGCAGGGCCTCCGATGAGGTCTCAGCAATCCTGCTGTTGTATGTTGGCAGCGATCGATGTTAGCATTTCGCTGAAGCCATCTTGTTTCCGGAAGCCATCTTGTCTGCCATGTGCTCACCATGTGCTCTGTCCTTCCTTGCTGTCATTGACCCTTGTACTCTGCTTATGGACTGGCTATTTTTAGGGTTTGTGTAATGATTTAGCCTCCGCGCTAAGTGCACGCGACCTCTGTCCAGCGTTGGCCTCGCGCCGCCTGCGTGCGTGCGTCCTAAGCATTCTGTGACAGTTGTAATGTGAGTTGAGATTCACCCTGTGACCTGTGAAGCCGCATGTATTTGTTTCCAGTGGGACTCAATAAAGTATTAACTTAAACTCATTTACGAGTGTTTCCCCTTAATTACTACAGTTTGCTACTCTGTTCATGCGCAGAAGAAACAGTAACTGTTCATACACATGTTCTAGTCTGTGACTGTCAGGTTATTTTTACTGGAGTCAGCAAACTGCTAGCTCCTCCTTACTGTTGACTATGCATTTCTGAATGACCATTTATGTATGTGAACTCTCCTCCGTGAGTTTGTACCGCCTTCTTTTGAGCCACTGTGTGCGTATAAAAGGCCCATGATCCTTCTACTCCTTGTGCTACTTCATTCACTACCGAAGGGTGTTGTGTGACTGTAGTTCCACCTCATGAGGTTAATAAAGCTTTTGTTTTATATTCCAGTTTCTGTGCCAACTTCTATTCTATTGGTCTAAAGGACTTGTGCAGAGAAGGGTGAACCCCTAGCACTGGTAGGCCTAGCTGAGGCTCACCACGACTCGGCTGTAGACTTACTTGTGGCGAAAATAGGGTTCTTGGCACACAACGACCTTCAGCAGCTAAAGGGACTTCATCCCCCAACCAGTAGTGGGCCAGGAGGCCCCTTTGCTGAGTAGTTGAGAACCAGGACGGGGCCTCCCACAAGGTCTCAGCAATGCCCGTGGCTCTCAGACTTGTGGACTGCCACCTATCATTTAGGAAACAACTGGAAACCTTTATTTTTCCTAAACCAGACTAAAATGATATTACTCATGACAACCCACCACTCATTATAGTTACTGCAGCGCCGTGATATCCTACTCAGGATGATTGTTAGCGCTTTATAAGAAAAAAATAACATAACATAACATGCTGCAGCGTGGGACTTACTTGTGGCAACAATAGGTGTTCCTAACACTAGCAACCCTCAGGAGCCAAGGGGACTTCATTCCCAACCAGTGGTGCGCCAGGAGGCCCCTTTGCACAGTGGTTGAGAAAGGGGGTGGGCCTCCAACAAGGTCTCAGCAATCCCACTGTGGGGAACTTACTTGTGGCAACAATAGGGGTTCTTGACCCCCAACGACCCTCAGCAGCCAAAGGAATTTCATTTCCCTAACCAGTAGTTTTGCAGGAGGACCCTTTGCAGACTGATTGAGAAAGAAAGTGGGACCTCCAGTGAGGTCTCACCAATTCTACTGTGAAGGACTTACTTGTGGCAACATTAGGGGTTCCCTGCCCCAAAGTGCCCCAGTAGCCAAGGGGACTTTATCCCCCAACCAGTAGTGCCCGTTGCCCCTTGATGCGTGCTAGAGTGAGTTGTAGAAATATTTCAATGACAAAACCACTGACAAATGGATGAAGTGTGGCTGAAAACCTGTATAAGTAATTATGTCATACACATAATTCTGTTAAAACCAAAAGAACTTAATTAGCATACCTAAAAAAAGCTACTCATTGTGTCATTGCCTACCAGCATCTTGCCTTTGAGAAAGAAAGAAAAAGGAAAGAATGGTAGAAAGGAAGAAGGGTGGAAAGAAGGAAAGAAAGAACGAAGGCAAGAAAAAAGGCAAGATGGAAAGAAGACAAGAAATAGGGAAGACAAGAAAGAAGGAAAGAAAAATGTTAAGAAAGAAAGATAGAAAAAAGAAAGGCAAGAAAGAAGGAAGATTAGAAAGAAAGAAAGAAAGAAAGAAAGAAAGAATGCAAGAATTAAAGAATTAAAGAAAGAAAGTAGGCGAGAAAAAAGAATGAAGGATAGAGAGACAGCCAGAATGAAGCAAGGAAAGAAAGAAAGAAGATAGAAAGACAGAAAGCAAGAAAGAAGGAATGAATGTAAAATAGAAGGAGAGAAGGAACAAAAGGAGGAAAGAAAGAGAGAGAAAACCAAAGAGAAAAAAGAAAGAAAGAAAGAGGGCATGTGATGGACTATATGAAGGAAAAAATGGAAGAAGGAGTCAAAGGAAGAAAGAAGAAATGCATTAAAAAAGGAATGAAAGAACAAAAGAAGGAATAATGAAATGAAAATAAGAAAGAAGGAAAGAGTTCCCTGCCCCCCAACGACCCCCAGCAGCCAAGGGGGCTTCATACCCCAACCAGTAGTGCACCAGGAAGCCCCTTTGCAGAGTGGTAGAGAAAGGGGAGGGCCTCCGGCATGGTCTCAGCAATCCCACTGTGGGGGACTTACTTGTTGCAACAATAGGGGTTGTTGGCCCCCAACGACCCTAAGCAGCCAAGGAGACTTCTTTCCCCAACCAGTAGCTCCACCAGGAGGTCCCTTTATGGAGTGCTTGAGAAAGGGGTCGGGCCTCCTGCATGGTTTCAGCACTAAGAGGAAAGGGGTCCCAGTTAAGGAGGAGTGTTTAAAAATACAAACAATTAAATCCAATGAACAAAAAATTTGTCTATAATGTTTTATTCACAATATGGGATGAACCAACAAATATAGTTTCAAACATTGTGGTTGTATTGGTGCCCCTGGGGGTAAGGAGGATGTGAAATCGTGAGGGTAGTGTAGGTAGGGAATAGTGACAATAAAAACAAGTATATATCAAAAGTTTGCACAAATTCAATAATAAATGTATAGCAAAACGTTCATAGTTCAAACCAGTAATTCATAATTCACATGCCCCATATTCCATAGTATACAAAAGTAGTGGGTAAGGAGAGGCTGTGCTTTAAACTGGGGATTATGTCGACGTTTCGACCCCAAGTAAGGCAGGAATCAATGGAATCCTTGCGTGAGGGTCTTCATCAGGACTGAAGGGGGATGGGCTAGCAACCTGAATTAATCAGTGCTTACTGGTCAATGGTCGGGATGGGTCCGCAGAGGGAGCGATAATTCTTATAAGATTAAATCCGGCGTCCCGGTATGTTAGGGAAGATAGATCCGGAGACGTTGGGCACTGGGGGCCACTCTACGTATCGAATAGCGTAGAGAAATTCAGTAGAGAAATTCAGAGCGTCCCGTTTCAGTCGATTAAGTCCGCGTTAGTCAGGAAACGTAACCACTGATTGAATAATCCGGCGTCTTTGCGGGAGCCTCGAGGTTCCCGCAAAGACGCCGGATTATTCAATCAGCGGTTACGTTTCCTGACTAACGCGGACTTAATCGACTGAAACGGGGACGCTCTGAATTTCTCTACTGAATTTCTCTACGCTATTCGATACGTAGAGTGGCCCCCAGTGCCCAACGTCTCCGGATCTATCTTCCCTAACATACCAGGACACCGGATTTAATCTTATAAGAATTATCGCTCCCTCTGCGGACCCATCCCGACCATTGACCAGTAAGCACTGATTAATTCAGGTTGCTAGCCCCATCCCCCCTTCCGTCCTGATGAAGACCCTCACGCAAGGATTCCATTGATTCCTTCCTTACTTGGGGTCGAAACGTCGACATAATCCCCGGTTTAAAACACACCTCTCCTTACCCACTACTTTTGTATACTATGGAATATGGGGCATGTGTATTATGAATTACAGGTTTGAACTATGACCGTTTTGCTATACATTTATTATTGAATTTGTGCAAACTTTTGATATATACTTGTTTTTATTGTCACTATTCCCTACCTACACTACCCTCACGATTTCACATCCTCCTTACCCCCAGGGGCACCAATACAACCACAATGTTTGAAACTATATTTGTTGGTTCATCCTATAATGTGAATAAAACATTATAGACGCATTTTTTGTTCATTGGATTTAATTGTTTGTATTTTTAAACACTCCTCCTTAACTGGGACCCCTTTCCTCTTAGTGCTGATACTACCCAGGTCCCAGTGACTTATTTGGGTCTACCCCCCTTTTTGATACCATCCTGCATGGTTTCAGCAATCCCACTGAAGGGGAACATACTTGTGGCAACAATAGGGGTTCTTGGCCCCCACTGACCCTCAGCAGCCAAGGGGATTTAATTCCCCCAACCAGTAGTGCGCCAGGAGAACCCTTTCAGAGTGGTTGAGAAAGGGGCGGGACCTCCAACAATGTCTCAGCAATCCTGAATTGGCTGTTTCGCTCATGGCAACAATAGGTGTTTTTAGCTCCCAATGACCCTCAGCAGCCAAGGGGATTTATTTCCCCCAACCAGTAGTGCGCCAGGAGAACCCTTTCAGAGTGGTTGAGAAAGGGGCGGGACCTCCAACAATGTCTAAGCAATCCAGAATTGGCTGTCTCGCTCATGGCAACAATAGGTGTTTTTAGCTCCCAATGACCCTCAGCAGCCAAGGGGACTTCACCCCCCAACCAGCAATGTGCCAGATGGTGTGTTTGCAGAGTGGTTAAGAAAGGATGCAGGGCCTCTGAAGAGGTCTCAGCAATCCCACTGTGGGTGACTTACTTGTTGCAACAATAGTGGTTATTGGCCCCCAAGTACCCTAAGCAGCCAGGGGGACTTCATCCCCCAACCAGTAATGCACCAGGAGGCCCCTTTGCAGACTGGTTGAGAGAGGGGCGGGGCCTCCAACGAGGTCTCAGCAATCCTGCTGTGGGGGACCTACTTGTGGCAACAGTAGGAGTTCTTGGCCCCCAACGATCCTCAGCAGCCAAGGGGATTTTATCCCCTAACCAGTAGTGCAGCAGGAGGCCCCTTTGCAGAATGGTTGAGAGAGGGGCGGGGCCTCCAACGAGGTCTCACCAATCCCACTATGGGAGACTTACTTGTGGCAACAATAGGGGTTCTTGGCCCCCGACCCTCAGCAGTCAAGGGCACTTCATCTCCCAACCAATAGTGTGCAAGGAGGCCCCTTTGCAGAGTGGCTGAGCAAGGGGCGGGCCTTTGAACAGATCTCAGCAATCCCACTGTGGGAGATTTACTTGTGGCAACAATAGAGGGTCTTGGCCCCCAACAACCCTCAGCAGCCAAGGAGACTTCATCCCTCAAACCGATAGTGTGCAAGGAGGCCCCTTTGCAGAGTCGTTGAGAAAGGGGAGGGACCACTAATGAGGTATCAGCAATCCCACAGTGGGGAACTTACTAGTGGCAACAATAGGGGTTCTTGGCCCCCAACAACCCTCAGCAGCCAAGGAGACATAATTAGGGGTGGTGAGCAATACTCCACCTACTCATTTACAGAATCAAATAATCTTAAGATTAGACGATGAAGGGTCTCCTACTTCATGCACTGGAGAGTAATCATTCAAAAAATCTTATACACCCTAACTCGAGTTCAAAGATCAAGCTCAACTACCTACAGAGGCATCGTCCAGAACCCCTGAGACTATAACATAAATCAAAATTAAGGAGAAGCGTGTTAATACAAAGTTCTGTGTTATGATTCCAAATATCACATTTACAAATGAGATCCCAAAACACTCTTACAGGCGAATGTTGTATGATGCTTTTTCAATATTTCAAACCATGTGTTGCTGTCAGTCAGCTCAATATATGTTTAATACAAAGTCAACAGCCGACGCGTTTCGTTCCCTCCTGGGACATCATCAGGGCTTTATCAAAGATTGTTGTGGTTCAACATAAAAAAGTCTTATAAACTCCACGAATATCCAGCAGATGACCAAAATCTGTATATCACCTCAGCCCGGTCCACACCTACACCTAAAAAAAACTCTCTAGTAATCCCTGCCATCAGTGTGGCCCCACCAGTTTTTAATAACTTTGCAACATTTACAGAATTCTTGTATCACGAACAGCGTCATGTCCATCGCTTCCGGTCCAATGATTCCGGATTTATCGGACCGGAAGCGGTGGACATGACGCTGTTCGCGAAACATTGATACGTCAAATAATGGTGGAGTAGAAAGACTGTGAGCACTTTGAACTTTGGAGGAATATTGCGGGGTGTCACTAGTGGATTGTTAGAACTGGCTATTTCTGGTAGGCTAAGGCTGACGCCAAAGCCAGGCAGAAACCACCATTCTAGTCAGGGCAAGGGAGTCACACGCCAAGATAACCCCTGCTCACCCCCTGGTAGCTTGGCACGAGCAGTAAGGCTAAACTCGGAGGCAATGTGTGAAGCATTTGCGCCAGCACACAACAGCAACAACATACTAGGCACACCGCAAAAGGAACTCCACACAAGGTTATTATAAAATAACTTTTATATTGTAAAAACACATCAGATAGTATCACACAAATTACATGGTGCCAACTGGCACGGGCAATATTCACAAGGGATTATGTACAGGACAGGGCCACATGGGCCACTGTCAGAATCAGCACTTAGTAGAAATTAGAATAAGTATAGCACAAAATAACAATTATAGATCACCTCCAGTAACTACTGGGAACACGTACCAGGACCTCACTAGGACCACTTGTACTAAAAGAACAACCACCTAAGTATCACACAGCACCTAGGGGTATAAACAAGAACACATTACCCATGATGCATGAAACACATTCAGAGGAGTAATAAAGGAAAACACATGATGCTTAAAACATTCAGAGGTGTAAGACAAGGGAAACACATGATGCATAAACCTACACATTCAGCGGTGTTCAGAACATAGCACATGATGCAATAAAATACATTCAGGGGTGCAGCGCAAGAAGACACATGATGCCTAAAACATTCAGAGGTGCAGCGCAGGGAAAAGGAAGACACATGGTGCCTAAAAACATTCAGAGGTGCCAGAACAATACAATAGCGCAAAAACACACAGCAGGCAATTACCATTCTAAACATAGCAGGTAACCACATTGCGCAAAACTTACATAAGCCACCACCTGTGGCAGTCCCTAAGCCAACTCACCCATAGAGCTCACAGAGCTTGATCATATAACTCTGTTCAGAAATGTGTTTTCAACAATTCATGACTTCAGTATACTTCTCTGTAACCCAAAATGTCCACAGAGCAATCCTTTAGGGCGATATTCGGTTTGGCAACTGAAGTCCAAAATCCATGTATCAAGGTCCTGGCTGCAGCAACATTGTTGCATGACTGCCTAGCAAAGGACACTGTAAATCAAAAGGAAGATGATACTTGAAGATCAGAGAAGATATACTTGAAGGTCAGAGATGTCCCTCGTCTCTCTAAATACTGGGAATCATAGTACACAGTGACCACACTGCTATGCTGCATGTCTGTTTGTATGCAGCTTCAATCCAGACAGTGCCCCCTCCATGATGACTGCCAGCTTTTCCTTTGCTAAAAGGCACTCTGCATAATCGGCTTCAAAATACTGCTATCCCATACACAGAAGACCTCCAGCCCCATTTCTGGCAGCATCTACTACTACATATTCATCAAAAACACAAAAGCCCAAGACTCTCCAAAGCAAGGACTTTTCTGTGGATGTGTGAGCAGTAACATATTTAGGCACTCCTTTAGTAAAATGTTTCCCAAACTGTAAAACTTGGGATATTAGTCCGTAGGATTCCCCAACTTTTTAGCAATTAGAATTAAAATACCTTTGTGTCTCTCAAGGGAGTTTGCTACATTGGCATTACCAATGAAACAAGTAGGTTTGTGTATACAATCTGGATGTAATGGGCATAGTCCTTATTTAGCTGGTTATACCAGTTCAAATACCTTCATTTTACCTCACGTGGCATCTATCACTTTATACTATCAGACTGACCAGCTGGGGGCAAAATCAATTTTTGGGACCCATCTGCATTCGGACAAGAATATAAGTAGCTGGTATCAATATTGGAAACTCCAATGTGTGATATGGGATGGAAAGTCGAGCCCTTTAAACTATTTCACTCAACCTTTTCTAATGGCATGCATTTTCGAATCGAACATGTTCAGAAAGGTGAGAAGTAGGTGATAACTCTGAAGATGTGGGATGCTGAATCAATGAAGGATCAAAACGAGATGCGTCAGAATAAACTAGAATTTTGACATGCACACTTTGTTCTATGTTTTGATTGGGAAATGTATACACCTTCCTGCTTTTTTCATTCCTCAGGCAAATGCAAATCATCCTCGTTTTCAGATTCTTGCATGTCAGCAGTGTAGCCAACAGTACCAGAAACCCCACCCATTTACGTGTCTACCAACACCATATTGGACCTCCTAGTGAACAGATTCGCTATCTGTTTGCAGAAGGGTTGGAG
The DNA here is from genome assembly GCF_964263255.1 of Lissotriton vulgaris. Taxonomy (NCBI): domain Eukaryota; kingdom Metazoa; phylum Chordata; class Amphibia; order Caudata; family Salamandridae; genus Lissotriton; species Lissotriton vulgaris. The sequence goes on along the minus strand of NC_141696.1, from coordinate 1,002,623,104 downwards.
AGCCATTGTGAATATGAGGTAAAGCTTAGCTCAAATGCCAACAGAGTTCAAACTCAAATTAGTAGAAGTCACTACATCATCAGTACAAAGAGGAATAACATCATTTTTCTTACACACATTTTTTTTGCAGAGTTTTATATAGCGCAAACTTGACCCGGATCGGGTTATCAGAGCGCTTTACATAGCACCAGTTACGTTACATGAGGGCACACATTCATTTTTGTTAGGCACAGGGGGATTAAGGGCCATATGTATCATCATCCTGTTTTTCGATTTCTAAATAGCGATTTTTAAGGAATCGCTATTTAGAGATCGCAAAATGGTATGTATGTAGAAATTCGCTTCTTTTTAGCGATTCCTTAAAATTCCTTAATTGCTAATCGCAATTAAGGAATAATTTCGAATTCATTTCTATGGGACAGTAGGTCCATAGGAATGAAGGGGAAATTTGCGATTCTCAATTTGCGATTAGGACACCCTGTTGCACCCCTGAAATCTGCATGGGTGCACATGTGGCATACATACATGCCCTAAGGGCATGTATGTACGTCACATGGCACTTTGAAAAATGAAAAAATATGCATTTTGAAAGGAATTCGCAATTTACCACCAACTAGAAGTTGGTGGTAATTTGCGATTCCTTAAGGCCAATTTGCTATTTTTTTGGGCTTCTTACATTGCATTTAAGGAATCGCCAAATTTGCGATTCCTTAAATGCAATCACAAGATAAGGAATCGCAAATTTTGCGATTCCTTATTTTTCAAGTAGATTCCCTTGATGCATACCATTAGTCCAAATTTCATTCGCAAACGCCGAAATTCTGCGAATTTCGGCGTTTGCGAAGTCAATTTGACTTGATACATATGGCCCTCAGTGATTTGTTCAGAATCACAGGCTGTTTAGCGTCGAGACTCAAACCCAGTTCCCCAGATTTGAGGTCGACCGCCATAGCCGTTAGGCCAACGCCACTCCCCTATACATGTTTTTAAAAAACATGGCTATTAGGCAGCAGTTTCTAGTTATCAATAAAGGAAACGGACACTAGTTACACCTTATGACCATTGGTATAAGGAATAAAGATCAGAGTAGCCTCAAAAAACTCTATGTTATGGTTGGAAGGAGGTGCGGTATATCTGGTTCATCCGCCCCACATTAGAGTTGCCACAACTCTAATGTGGGGCGGATGAACCAGATATACCGCACCTCCTTCCAACCATAACATAGAGTTTTTTGAGGCTACTCTGATCTTTATTCCTTATACCAATGGTCATAAGGTGTAACTAGTGTCCGTTTCCTTTATTGATAACTAGAAACTAACCTCGGGGAATGAAACGGAGATTCTGATCCCTTATCCCTCCTTCTGATGAATTATTATAATTATTAGGCAGCAGTGTCTGTTCTGATTAACAGAAATGGTGTAGATGTCGCAGAAGGGGAAATCTGCCGTTTGATCACACCATCCGTCAGGGCATGGGAAAATATATTTTTCAGAACTGACATCCCAATATCTTGAGCCCCTGCCATCATTGAATCAGAAACAACTTTTTGGTAATTTTCAAAATTATTCAACAATAACGTAACATGATTTTGAAAGGCATGTTTTCACTTCAAATCATATTAATGAATGCAGGTTTGCGGGGCATTGAGGGGATGGAGGACCTGGACTGAAGGCTCAAACCTGTGCAAAGAGCTCTTGCTAAACAAAGAAGCATTGGTAAAGCCAATAGGTCTGGTATCATCCGCCAGCCTTATGACAGTGCCTTTTTTGTCATGGCTTTTGCTAAACTTGATTTTTTGGACAGCTGCTGGACATTTGTCAATCTAAAAAAAATAGTGACTAAAGACAAAAATGTTTTTTAGTCTCAAAAATGCATTGCCATACATTACCACACATTGCCATAGTACTCCATGGCACTGAAGGGAACTACTTTGTGTGTGGATGTGCTCCTTGTGAAAAAGGCAGCATGTTATAACTCATAGTGAAGTCAGCCAATGGCTGAAGTGCGGTGCCTGTTGCCCCTTGATTCGTGCTAGAGTGAGTTGGAGAAATATTTCAATGACACAACCACTGACAAATGGATGAAGTGTGGCTAAAAACCTGTATAGGTAATTATGGCATACACATAATTCTGTTAAAACCAAAAGTACTTAATTAGCATATCTAAAAAAAGCTACTTGTGTCATTGGCTACCAATCTCTTGCCTTTGAGAAAGAAAGAAAGAGGAAAGAATGGTAGAAAGAAAGGAAAGGAAGAAGGGAGGAAAGAAGGAAAGAAAGAAGGAAGGCAAGAAAAAAGGCAAGAAGGAAAGAAGGAAGATAAGAAATAGGGAAGACAAGAAAGAAAGAAAGAGAAATGGCAAGAAAGAAAGATAGAAAAAAGAAAGGCAAGAAAGAAGGAAGACTAAAAAGAAAGAAAGAAAGAATGCAAGAATTAAAGAAAGAAATTAGGCGAGAAAAAAGAATGAAGGATAGAGAGACAGCCAAAATGAAGGAAGGAAAGAAAGAAAGAAGATAGAAAGACAGAAAGCAAGAAAGAAGGCATGAACACACAATAGAATGAAAAAAGGAACAAAAGGAGGAAAGAAAGAAAGAGAAAACCAAAGAGAAAGAAGAAAGAAAGATGGCAAGAGAAGGACTATATGAAGAAAAAAATGGAAGAAGGAGTCAAAGGAAGAAAGAAGTAATGCATAAAAAAGGAATGAAAGAACAAAAGAAGGAATAATGAAATGAAAACAAGAAAGAAGGAAAGAGTGAAAGAAAGAACACAAGGGGAAAAAAGAAACCAAGAAAGAAGGAAAGAAGGATTGCAAATAAAAAAGGAAAGCAAAAAAGAGGAACAAAAGATAAAGAAAATTAAAAAGTAGAAAAGAATGAATGAATGAGTGAATGAAAGGAAGGAAAAAGGGAAAAAAATAAGGTGTAATCGAATGAAAGCAAAAAGAAAAGAAGGAATGGAAGAATGAAAACTGAACAAACGAAAGAATGAAAGTATGAAGTAAAAGAGAAAGGAAAACGGAATATAAAAAGGTAATCAGGAAAGAAAGAAAGAAAGAAAGAAAGAAAGAAAGAAAGAAATATAGAAAGAAAGAAAGAAAGAAAGAAAGAAAGAAAATGTAAAAAGTGTTTAAAGTGCTGGAAATTATACACGATAATGGCTCGTTTCTTCCTGGGCAAAGTGTACTTGAGAACTATTGGTGAAATTAAGCTCTGAATAAACATATTCCGAACAAATGTCTGCTTATGAATTCACATGTATAATATTGATGCTGTCGATAACTTAATACAGAAGAGTTTCAAATGGAAAGAATCTGTTATGCTGTGAAATATCAGCAGTCAGATAAAGTACATTTGAAAAGCAATTTACAATAGCACTGGAAGGAGATAGGAACTGATAAAGCATGGAATGTGGCATCTGCTCACATTTGGTATAAATCGTCCTACTGTCACATCACACTCTAAACACAAAGGGAACATCAAAGTAATACATTTTTCAAAAACGGTGGCATGGAATGGTACTTCTTTGTTTGCGGATGTACTCCCTGTGAAAGAGCAAATTAAAGTCACCCAAAGTAAAGTTATCCTGTGGCTGAAGTGGGCTGACCCCCTCCCCCCCATGCTGTAGTATGTGAAAGCAAAATGTGAATGGCACACCAACAGAGCAATGGATGAAGAAAACTGGCTGAAAGCCCCTTTAATTAAGTATATTGTACATATATATTTTTTTTAATTAAAAAAGTCTTAGTTAATGCCAGACTTAAAGAGGCAGAAAGCTAACCAAACTGTACTTTTGCTGGACAGGCCACACATCGGGTTTCTCCTTGACATTGCTTTAGCAAAGGACTCACCAGGACAGTCCCACAGAAAGAGATCTAGGGGCCATATTTATGGGAATTTGGCGCAGGGCAGTGCAGCAAGTCACCTTGCTGCACTTCTCTGTGTCAAAGTGAAAGGGCAGTGAAGCGCCATTTCTATGCCTTTCAGCGCATTCCTGTCCTTTCCCCCTGCACTGGCTCCATTTCGGCAGCCTAGCGCCAATGCAGGCGCCCTTGCACCATGGTGCAAGGGCGTCTGCGTTACAGGCAGGATTGTTTTTGTATATCCTGGGAGGCTTTGTCCTCTTTCTATGTGAGCTGCAGAATGCAGAAATAAAGTTATTTCTCCTCACTGCAAAAGGTTTTGGCACATCCTCAAGTTTAGATGGTCTTGTACATCTGGGGATGCGTCAAAGTCCTTGGGAACACCCACCGCAACGCTCATGGAGCGCCTCCCTAGCGCAGAGTAAGGCAGCACAGCGATTTGTACTGCTTGCCTTAGTTCATATCTATGAGGCTATTCAAAGCCAAGCAAAGTGGCTGTGCAGTAACATCTGTTTGCGTCATTTCCTTTCATGCTTACAGCATACCTGGCAAGTTGCTCCATGTCAGACCGATTGAGCCAGCCCTTGGTTTTAAGAAACAGCAATTTAACCTGCTGGATTGTTTTGAGCCCACACTGACAAAATTAAAATCAAAACTCAAAGTCGTAACGGAGGGCCCGATTCACAGAACTAACTTAAGACAAAATCCTAAACTTACTACTTTTGGTATTCACAGAAGTTAGGACTTTGTCTTAAGTTTGTTTTAAGACAGACTTAAGACAGACTTAAGACAAAATCCTAACAAGTCTGTCTTAAGTCTGTTTTAAGACAAACGTAAGACAAAATCCTAACTTCTTGTGAATACCAAAAGTAGTAAGTTTAGGATTTTGTCTTAAGTTAGTTCTGTGAATCGGGCCCATGGTGACACTTGGTAGCTATAGAAAAGTACTTCCCTTATTTTGAACAGCTGTAAACGTCTATATAATACAACCTGAGCTGTAAGAGCAAAAACACAGCCGGCAAAGTTGGGATGCCAAGACTGCAACTTATTAACCCAGAACCCGCAATCACAAAAGATGTTCTTAATTGTGGATTTAAATGCGTTGACTCGACTCTATCTAAAAATATTATAAAACTTTCAAGGAGTTCACACCTGACGGCACCATAGTGGGTGCATAAAATCCACAGGCTGCAGAAAAGGCAAGGTCATCATTGTTAGCGCTAAATGAAAGATTGCTAATGCAGTACTTGTGAGGGGAAGCGATCAAAATGCATCAATTCATGCTGGGTTTTATGGGTAGAAAGCACGACACTGACTGGCAGACAGAGCGTGGATCAAAAGACCAGAGTGATATGCTAATTTATTTTAAGATGAGCAAGTATGTCAGACACAGCACTTTATGTTAAATGGAACCTGTGAAGTTTCACAATCAGGTAGGCACCAAAGAGAAATTACAATAATACACCTTGAAGGTGACAGAAATATGAATTAGCATTTCAAATCAAGGCTCAAAAACATCATCCTTAATTTTGAGGCATTCATTAGATGACAGGAAAGAAGCTGAAGCGAACTTAGAAGGCTGGCCATTACAGCAACGCCAGTCTCCGGGCGTCTCAATGGTCATGTTAAAAATGTTAAGTTCGGGTAATAAAAAGGATGCTCTTTGTAAATTACCTTTTCAAAACGGCATCAACAAGGTCATGTCTTGTGATTCATAGCTAATGCCTGTTTTTCTTTTCGTTTTCTTTTACTGAAAAATTACTTATTTTGAAGTCTGTGGCGTGGCCAGTGTGTCACGGGCCCTATTGCAAAGAAGACAAGCATCGGCAATGCCAATTGGTTTGGCTTTAAATGAATGTTGCATGGTAATGTGAAGTATTGCAAGTAAATAGCATGGGAACAGACATGTATTTGCGTGGAAGCAAAGAACTGTAGAATAACATTGGTGTAGGTTGAACGGTCAAGTGCTGTCAAGCCAGACCTAAAAATCTATGTAGATTAATGACTGCCCTCCTCTGATCTGTGCTGCTGCTAGAGAACAACAATATAAAGTATCTAGTTATCGTAGCCAGGCTCATAAGGTTGTAGGCGATGAAAATGTACTTTACCTCTGTGACAATGTGAAATAAATATCTTACACCAAAAAAAAAAAAAGTAACTAGTTATCTAAAACACCTTAATAGTCTTACAATGTGTGTTCCCCTTGAAAACTTGCCATATGCGGCTGGATAAATAAACAAAGTGATCACAGCTGAAGTGGATGACAAGAATTTTTTTGTGGAAACACACAACTTCTGTCCAACCATACATTTACTCCTGGCTCCCAACATGTGGGCGGAGCCACAGCCCCTCTCTAGTGATACACACATAATTGTCTGGTGACAGTTGTCCTGTCCAGCCAGACCATAAGAAAGGGAACCCTGGCTGCTGTTTGAACTATCTGATCAGAGTTCAGTCAGCCCTTCAGGTCTCTAGGCCCCAGACCGTACCACTGCACTTGTTGCACCAATGGAAGCCATGCCCATTTCAAGTGCTGCTGCTAGAGCACGTAAGTAAAATATAGTACTACGTCTGTCTGTTGGGTTGGCTCAATCGCTGTAAATGTTGTGGTTATGATAAAAAAGAAATTTGACCCCCCCCCCCTCCCCATGTCCTGCATATTAAGTGGTAATTGGGTTAATATAAAGATCATGTTGGACATGCTAATTTTAGTTAAGGGTATTTCGAGAATACAATTGAAGAGGGTGGGATGATATGCTCCGTATGTTTTTATGGGGTTTTGTATATTTGTGTTAACTTCAGAACGATCTGGGGTCATCTTAGTGTCAGTAGGGTAATAAGCAATAGGGGAGCCTCGCCGTGTTGATGGAAAAACTACATAGATTAATAAATAAACGAATGGATCATTTTATTTTATTGCATAGATACGGTGCGTTTTTAAAGGGCGTTCCAATACACAGAATACGGTTCTGTTAAATGGCAAAAAGCAGGGGGACACAATGGCAGACGAAACGGATAAGAGGAGAAAAGAGACACAGTGTAAGTGTATATTAATGTAGCGAAAAGTTAAAGATGCAGGCCTGGGTTTAGGAAGAATTTCCTGCTTCTGCAGTCAGAGGAAATCAAAGACTTCAGACTGGGATGAACTATGGCGGTGTCACACAGGAGTGGACACATGGGAAAGAAATAAGGAACGAGGCCAGAGGAATGAAAAGTTCTTCGAGAACAAGTGTGGAGTTAATTTCATTAAGACAAAGACTTGGGTCTTTTGCACAAGGGTAGAAACTGAAAGTTCTAATTAAGCAGCTTTTTTCTTGAGCATGTCTCTGAGTGAGTTACGTTGGTGATTGATGGATGAAGAACATTGGCTGGACAACTTCCCTGAAGGTCAAGGCTGTCCTGGTGAAGACTACAATGCATGGGTTGCTTGAGTCCATCAAAGAGATGAAGATCTATCCATCTATTTACTGGTCATTGCCGACCCTAAAATCATTCACCGACTAAAATACATGTCTCCTATTTGCATTGCTAGAGAAGAGGTGGTGTTTTAAAAAAGCAGACAACTTAATTCTGTGTGAGACACTGTCTGTCCGTAACTCAATTCCTAAGCGAGGCTTAATAGTTAGATGATGTTTGACTCGACCGATAGGCGGTGCTGCGGACAATCATGCTTTTGGTAAATTATGTAGTATGTTGTATCAGTGCAGAGGACGCCAGCCTTTTACCATTACTGATAAATCAACCCAGTCTGTGGTGCATCGTCATAAGCATGAACAAAATATGGTGTATCAGGACTGGTGATGGAAGCCCGCAGGATCAGATATGTTCCAGCCAACTTCAAAATGGGAGCATAATCTACAATAAGAAATTCAGTTCATCTGTATGTATTGCATACTAGGTGTAACCTACTTGTAAGCAACCGAATTAGAGATGGATTCAAAGCAGAATTTGTAAGGTAATTTGCACCTTTTGCACAGCGTTGTGGTACAGGAAGGTACAGGCGGTCTTGCACAGGGTGGTCAAAGCAGACATTAACTAGGAATCGCACAGCAGTCTGTGTCCTACTGAGGGACACTGCCCATCATATGTCTACCAATTTCCTGTCCTCAGATACAGATGAAGATGGTCACCCATCCATTTATGTATCCACTTCCACAGTCAAGAGATAGGAATAGTTGTCATCAACCTATCCCTAATGTAGAACAAAGGTACATAGCATGGCAACCGGTGATGATCACGCCTGCATTACAGTTGAATGTTTCTGTTGGGTTGCAAATTCTGAGTACAGAACACAACTTCACTACCCTTTGGTGGTAAACATTGGGGGTACTTGCTGTCTCTGTCCCCAACCACATTTGAGAAACCTTCCATGGAATATAGGATGCTGTTCATTGCATCAACCATGGTTTTGGTTGTCGGAAATTGTATGTATCTGCTGAGTCGCCTTATTATGGCAGACGGTACAAGGACATGATGGCTCTGAGATCCATTGGCATTGACAACTATGCTTGACAATGCCAACGGACACAAAATTCAGCACTGCCAACAATTTGCTTTATAGGCTATGACTGTTGTAATGTACATTTGTGGCTTTCTCTCAGTTTTTGGCACATTCTTGGAAGTGATACTGCATCATTTGTTGAGGTTATGTTTTTCACTACACCTCTGTTTAGTGTTAGATAAGGTCATTTTCACACCTTATATTCTACGTTCTAAAAGAGGGTCTTTTTAGAAGTTTTTGGAATTACAAAATTCATACATAAATATCCATGCATTGATTTTCTCAGTCTCATGCCACTAAATTCCTCAACCCCAACCTCGTGCCTGAAAAAAGAAGCAATCAGCTGCTAACAGAATGCATCAGTTACTAAATTGTCTGTTCCCTAGACTCACACAAATGACCAAAAGAGATACAAAAGAGTCCTACCACCATCTCGCTGAATAGCTCACTTCAAAGTACATCCACTCATTTTTACCAGGGAGTCCTTCTCTGACTAAATAGGAATGACCAAATTCACCAAGGACCCACCCATCTCAAATACCAAATTATGTGTCGTGTTTCAATGCTACTTACCTCTTTCACTCAAAGACAAAGATGCATATACATGTGCTCCCCTAATAATTTGGACTTCAAAAACTCACCTTCTCACACCTCTCCACACGCACCTGCATTAAGCATATATGAAGCTCCGGCTCTTCTCCAAAAATACTTCAGTCCTGTTGTCCCTAGTCAATGACCCCCATTCGTACCTGCAGGAAAATGGAATATAATGTGATATGACATGGAAGCCTTGCCATGTAATATTATCACAATACCCAAAAGATGGTCCTTAGATTCACACTAATAAATCCTTAGCTCAGTCCTGTTAGAGTGGCAAAGAGCAGTCAGGCTTTACTAGAGGAACATGTGTTAAGCATTTCAGAGTACCAACATGGCAGCTAAATAATTAACACAATTCAACAGAAATCCGGAACCAACTTATACAAATAGAGTGTATTTTTATCCTAATTTAGACACCAAAATGAATGGAATAGCATACATATAAATGAAGTTATAGATTTATGAAGCAATATTAAATCAGTGTAGTACAATACATAGACAAAATAACATTGCGGTCAATGGCAAAAATCACAAGTGAAAATCTGCTCTTGCATGTCGAGTTATGTGGAACCCTTACAGGGTTACAGTCATGCGGGCCCCAGGACCAGGCCACAACAGTCAGATCAATTTTACCTAGCCCGTGAAGTCCAGGTGCAGAGTTGTTCTGGCTGCCCTTGATGCTGAATGGGAGCCACAGGTAAGCTGTATTTACCACTTACACGATGCTGCAAGAAACATGATGCGAAAAACACAACAGGTACATAGCTGCTGATATTGGATGATGGTTGCATGGGTTTCTCTCTAGATGCAGCGTCAAGTGTGGGGGACAGTTACCAGATTGGTGACCACCAAGCCTTGGCCAAGGTAAACAGCACAAAATCTTCTGGAACATCACTGGGTCTAAGGGAGGAACGAAGCAGACTGAAACTTCAGGACAGGTGAGACTACAAATCCCACAGTGCACTGGACTACCTGGATTTGGGCGATCCCTCGAAGGACCCGATAGCCAGTGATTCTTTGAATCCTGGAGTGTTTTACCTGCAGTTTACTAGGGACTAGTGCCACTAGTCAAGGGGAGACTGAAAATGCTTCTGACTTCCAAAAGGTTCCCTCCCATCAAGAGCATCGAGTTGTAGCCCAGGACGAAGGTTGTTCACTCAGTTACAAGTCTGGTGCCTCTGGGACAAAGTATCCCTGTTTTGCTTTGTACTGTAAATCCTAGATTTAGGGGAGTTAGGTGTGTAGGAGCTAATAGCCAATGGTCAGCTAGTCCCTGCAGCTAATCCACCCCTGAGGTGACTAAATCCGGTGGTGTAGGTCACCTTTTCTAACCAGAACCCACTGTTTTTGTCCTCCTAAAGATGGTAGAATTCTATTTTAGGTGTACAGATCGGGCTGCCCACCATAGAGGTTTGGCCAGCCTTCCTGGAAGTGTACACCTCCTGAATACCTAATTTTCCACCTTGCCTGGGTGCCACCATGCCTGGGGCAAGTGGAGGACTGTGTCTTCCTCAGGGGGATAGCCCAGATGCATATCAGAGGTGGTGAAGCCTTTGAAGCTCACCGCATTGATGTACCAATTCACTAGCCTGATTGAGAGGAGGGAGGTGTGACCTCCTTTCTGCCCAAGCTTTTGTTCCTGACTCCGGGGTGTGATTGCATTGCCTGGCAGGAAGTTAGAATACTGTCTTGGTGGCAGCAGGCAAGGGAAAGCACAGGTTGGTCAGCCAGAGCACAGGGAAGCTGGGGTAACCAGGTAGGCAACCTCTAAGGTGCCACCTGAATGCATGCTACGTCATCCAGGGCTCAAGAATTGTTTCAAGGGAGAGAGGGCATGTTGATTGATACAAACATGACATATTTTAGTGGTACCATAATGGATCTGCCAATCTTGAGAGTGCCCAGTTGGCAGCCCATGTTATACTAGTAACCGCTAACACTTATAGTAGTTTCGAATGGGGAACGCCACTATAGGGACATATAGGTTTGCACTTATATGTCCACACTTGAATAAAATGTACCCTGTCTCCTGGGCTGAGGAGGCCTTCCTTAGGGTTGCCTTGCATATCTTAAAGATAGTGCATTGACTGTGCTTCGCATGTTGAGAGCATATTTGAGTTTGAGTTAGAGCAGTTTGCCCCGCTCCTGTAGTCTGCAATGGATGGCCTGCTGTCAGTAGTTTGCTTAGGTCACTCAAGGTGGCACAAAACTGTGCTGCAGCCCTGGGCACCCCTTTATCACCTATGCCCTGGGTACTCCTGGTACCATATAGTAGGGCTGTGGTTCCCAAACTGTGCGCCGTAGCTCCCTGGGGGGCCATCAAATCTAGCCAAGGGAGCCGAGCACCAAGCACTTTAATGCGTTTAATGTTGAAGGGTCTGTTGGTTTTAGTTAAACTAATTATACTTAAACATGATGTTGATGATTTGTAAGTGACATGCCTAAAGCTGTAAATGTAGTGCTTAATTGATGGCATGTCGAAGGAGATGACCTCCATATTTCACTGAATCCCCACGTTCCAACACTTCCAAATTAAGCCAAAAATGCCGAATTATTTTGTTAGACTCGTTAATAGTTTCATTTTTTTCCAAATGCATTTTACACCAAGGTAAGTTATCCGGAAGGTACAGTTGTCCTGTCGATTAAACACACTAAGTATTATTAAGTATTGACATTTGTACTTGAATCATAGGTACTTCCAGTATACATTTGTTTCAGTACACAAACATTTCCAGACAGGCCTCCTCTCTCCTTGAGTACAGAGAAGTGAAACACCATATACGGCATAATGCCAACATTTGGAGGCAAGAAAGAGGGAAGTAAAAAAAGTATTCAGAGGAATTTATTTTACTTGCATTGATTTGGAGCTAATTTTAGGGAGGAGACAGCAAAAATTAAGCTGTATGTCGTTTAAAAAATCGTGAGTAGCTTTGCTGAGACAGGTGTGTTGGCACGTATGACATGGGTAGAAATGGAAGTGCATGCAAATATTTTTCAAGCGCAGAAACACTGGAAATGGGCCTACATGCATAGAGGTGTTATCTAGCATAGTAAGTGTGATAAAAAGGTTTGAGATGTTACTCCAAAAAAGCCACGGGCAAAGGAGTGTAATTAAGATTTTTTTTAATTAAATACACCGCCTTAGTAATACGAAACACCCATGCGTATATGATTATAATACCTTCGTCAGCTTCATCCCAATTATTTTCAGAGAAAAATGCAAGTCCTCCAGCGGCCCTGCTTACAGCCACCCTCCCCTCCAAAAAAGTAACAGTGGGGAGTCACGGGCAATGGCCAATGAGTCAAGGGAGCCACAGGTTGAAAACATTTGGGAACCACTGTGCTAGGGACTTATGAGGAGGTAATGTCTTTGCCAGTTTGGGATTACCAAGTCAAACAGAACAGTTTTGGGAGAGAGCTAAGGCACTGAGGTCTGGGCAGCAGACCCAAGTGCACTCTCAGAGTCATAGCTATCAGCATTTGAAGCAAAAAGTGGGGGGTGACTGTACAAAAGGTGGCACTTTCCTACACTACCTGACTAACAGTAACAAGCATTGACAATGTCAATCGCTGCAATCGTTAATTGGGAGCCAGTGAAAACTTTTCAGACTGGGCGCTGGCGGGGACCGAGGTGGAAGGTTTAGTACCAGCCTACCAGCTGTGTTCTGTAAGACTTGGAGCCTGGTGACAAGCTCTTTGTTAATTGAGGTAATCAAAGCTTTTCCGTAGTAAAGACAGCTGATGAATAAGCCTTGGACAAGCGGTTTTCTTGACTCTAATTTGATCCCTTGGAAGACTTTATGTAGGATCCTCATTAGGCCATAACAGGTGCTCACTATTTGGTTTACTTGGTCTTTCATGGATAGTTTGTCATCGATTTGTACTCCAAGGTTGCGTATCATGGGTTTAGGAGAAGGAAGGGGCCAAGCCTATGAGGCCACTAGTCATTGGACCAGTGTTCATGAGCCTAGCCAAATAGATGATCTCAGTCTTACTGGTATTGAGCTGCATATAGTTAGCTTGCATCCAGAGGTTAATATGAGTCATACAGTTTTTAAATCAAATTCTGGTTTCAGTTGGGTTGGGACCAAGGGGTATTTGTAGCTGGGTGTCATCAGCGTAGGACAATACGTCAAACCCATATGGTCTAATCACCTTGGACACGGGTGCCACATAAAGGTTGAAAAGCATGGGATTGAGTATGGATCCCTGGGGAACTCCCTTGTCCACCATCCAGCTACGAGAAGCTAGGGTGCCAGTTGTACTATGGTAGTTCGGTCTTTTAAATAGCTTCTGAGCCAGCTTAGGGCTGTTTCTCTGATACCCATCTCCCAAAGTCGTTGTTCTAATATACTGTGATAGATGGTGTCAAAGGCGGCCAACTGGTCTAACAGGACAAGTGGGGCTGACTGTCTAATGTCCTGGGCGAGTCTTAAATTGTTGACTAACTCAACCAGAGAAGTTTCATTGCTTTTAACCAGCCCTAAAGCCTGACTAAGAAGAGTCCAATAACGTGTGGCTTTCCAAATAGGTTGTTAGGTGTTTGTTGACAAGAGAGTCAAGTACCTTTCCAAAATAGCGGAGTAGGGAGATGGGCCAATAATTGCTGGACTCATTGGGATCGGCTGACATTGTTTTGAGAATAGACTTGACTCTAGCTTCTTTCCATTTAATAGGGACTGTTGCTTGGGTTAAGGAAATATTAAAAATGTCAGTGAGACTTTTGAGAAGCACTGGGGCCAACTTTGCCAGAATATGGGGCGAAACAGGGTTGACAGGGGAACCAGATTTAATTTTGAGTAGTGCAGTGTTCACTTCTTAAGTAAGTTAGGGCACTGCAATGGAACTTCAAGCTTTCCTCCACCCTTGATGACTACGTGAAATTATTTCAAAGTAGTTAAAAATATGAAAAGGCCACAGTAGGAGCAGGTGGAAAGTTGTAGTGGAAGGGAGATGTAAGCAGCATGCCAGGGGGGCTGTATTAACTCTTTGTGATGTACATATCACCAGAAAGGACACCTTTGTAGTGTTGTACATCGTTTTTCAGGTAACTTTAGGCGTGATAGATAAGGTACTGCAGGCCATTTCTGATGTATTATGTTTAATTCTGAAATATTACTCTTTCATCATGTTCAGATTACAAACAGTGCTAAAATTAAACTGTGGTTTGAAGGCCTTTCCTTTCTCTCAGATTCTCAGCACAGCGACCTTTGGCATTTATCTTAAAATATAAGATTTCCAATAGGAAGCGAAGTCTTAAATATCACTATTTTGTGTAAAAATAGTTGCACAGTGTATGTGGTAAGTTTTAACTTAACCATACACGAGGCAATACGACGTAGCAGTTTATTTAAGCTACATATACACAATTAAACATGTATATCTGTGATGTAGCTTCCCATACTTCATTCCTTCACAAAACATGCAGAACTGCCCTGAGGTGGCAGTTCAAGAACAATGCTTACAGATTGTTCATGCATCACCCAAAAAGCCCAGCATGAACAATGGGCACAAAATGGTGGTCTATGTCTGTGCCACAAGTGGCTTAGTAAGGCTGCCATGGGCCTGAATGCCAGTAAAGACAATATCCTTCCATTCTCAATGGGTAGATAGCTAAAAACAGTTGAAATTGAGATGCACTCACCTGGACACCTTTTTCAATCTCTTCATTTCACATCATTACCTGACTCTCTCCAGCCACTCTTTCTCTTTTGTGTCTACCATATCTTCTACCTTTCATCTATTGCAATCCAACATTTCCCTTTTCCTCTTATTCACCATTCACGGCTATAATTTCCCACGGTCCCCTCCTTTCTCTTTTTTCCTGCCTCTGTCTTGTCCCTTTCTCTCTCCAACTCTTCCCTATTCCTCTCTTATCTGTACATCCTTCCTTGTATATCTCCACTGTATCCACCTTTCACTGCTGCTAACTCTCACTACTTTCTACCTTTCACTCTCCCTCATTCCCACCTGTACACCTCCACTTTCCCTTCTCTCCTTTCTCCACAGGTTTCCATTCTGGACTGTATCCAGCCCTTCATTTTTTTCTTCCTTGAATTTCTTGTTTGTTTCAACATGGATATAACAGCCCCTGAGAACCCACCCTTCCCACCCCCTACCAACCATGGAACATTCACAATCAGTATCTTTCAAATACAGTTAGGCCACTGGTGGCATAGGATCATGTACCAAGTCATAAACAGTGACTTATGAACTCAGCCTATCCTGGAGTTTTGAGATATCTCTCGACCAGTCTATTCAGTTTTTTGCTGCAGACTGATGTCCATCATATCCCAATCCATAAGGCCTTCTTGACCCATCCCCTTACATACTAGTTTGTGTCGCACTCCACATTCAGCTCATACCCAGCAAGCCAATTCCCTCATCCATCACCTCTTGGTTGATAGTTTGCTAGTTATATGTTTCAATGATATACATTTCTTGGCTACTGTCAATCCCATCTCTGTTACCGTACTCATGATTATAGATCTTCTTGAGTGGGGTACACAACCCAAAAGGCAGAGTTGCACCGTTGGCTGCAATGCCATTCCAGTCAGATCACCCAAAGCTGCAATCACCCACCCCCAGAAGTCCTCTCTCCCCTAACAAGTCCACCACATATGTATGTAAAGACCCACTGCCATTCTGCATTGGGGACAAGTCTCAGTTTTGGCTGGATCCAATTTGTGCAGCCTCTGAGGCGTTATGTAGTAGATGCATTTGTAATTAATTAATTTCAACCTTGCATCACGCTTGACATGTCAGTAGTTACTGAGGATACTCCCCCAATCACGCTCCCCAGCTCCTCCCCCACATCTCTTTCCCATCGAAGTTTGAGGTTAACTTTTTTTTTTAAACAAACTTTATTGATTTTTCAGCGAACATTTGCTAGGTTCAGATTGTCGTCGGTTCTTGGCATCATATATCTCAAGTGCATTTATAATCATACAGTCCCTCAATCTATGGTGGACCCCATCATACATTCCTATAGTATGCCACATAATGGACAATTCAACAATACTGAAGAAACAATAGATGGTGATTGACCCAGTCCCGAAATACAAGCCTCCTATTAAGCTTTGTCTTCACGATATAAACCCACTATGTAACATAATCAATCAAACCTACTGTACCAAAAATCCCATCCACCGTCTCCCCCCACCCCTCCTCCAGGCATGTTGCTACTAACATTGTACCTTGTAACAATAACATTTAGCATCCCATAGATTGAACAAGATTGAATTAGTCCTAGTCCTGTGAACTAAGAATGTGGACATGTAAGTGGCTCTGCTCCCTGATCGCCTATCCTAAGCGCTGCAAGGTGAAATAGTGTGGCTCACTGGTTAGAGGCGGCAGACCCGAGAGCAGAGGACGGCCCGGGACCAGGGTTCGATTCCCGGCGCGGCAGGTTTCTGGACCAGGGTCAGCGGACTCGATAATTCTCTCGCCTCGGTGCCCACTCTGATCAGCGATCACACTCAGCAACTCTGGGCATTAGCTTGCCTCATCTTCACTAACGGCCCCACCAGACCGCCGGGGATGCCTGTTCTCACCCTGGAGATACCCATTAAGGGACCATCTCTCAGGGAAGCCAGGAAGGGTTTCGCAGCGGTCGAAGCGCCTTGGGACCCTCCGGGTAAGTAGTGCGCTATATAAATGCCTATACATTTACATTTACATTTATTCCCCATCCTAATTGTTATAGATTTGCGGGGTGCTGTTCTGGTTCCTGTATGAGCGAAGCTGCATCATCCTCACTATCGCTATCTGGATCTTTGAACAATCCTACTAAGTGCTCCCATGCCCTGGCCGCCTCCAGTGCCCTCTCGCTCCCTGATATCTGCGCCATTTGCAGCCGCACTAACCCATCACATTTTGCCCATTTAATTAATTCTTTCTTCCACCTAACTCTGCTAGGGGCCACTCCTCGCTTTCCAGAGCATCGTGATTTCCCTTTTTGCTAGCAATAACCCCATGTCTATGAACTTACTGGTGACCTTTGTTTTAGCCGTATGTGGAAACCAGTGTAAGATGAATGTCCTCAAGGCCAGATTCATATTTCTATCCGTCACTACATTCAGGTGGTCAACCACCTCCGCCCAATAATTTTCTAAAAACCGTGAGCCCCATATCATATGTGGGAAATCCGCTCCCTCACGTCTGCAGCGCGGGCACTCATCCATTTCTGTGTTAAAATATGCTTTAATTTTTGCCGGGGTGAGGTAAGCCCTGTGCAGAACATAGAAATGCACCAACTGAAACCGAGCATTCCTAGTGCTCTTCCATGCCCGCGTGAGTAGGTCCTATCCGGTATCTCCTCTCCCACATTCACTTCCCATTTTTGCTTAAGCACGTCCAAGTCATTCGCTTGTAGAGGCACGTAAATGCCTTATGTTTCCCTGCTGCAGTCACAATATACTGGCAACCCAAGGAAGTTCTAGGTTCAGTCTGGCCCTCCTTCCAATATGCCCGTATGGCCGCCATAAGAGCCGCATGCAGCAAAAAGTCCCCTCCTTGTAAGTCAAAGCCCTTATGCAGGATGTGGAAGGGCAGCATAGTCCCATCTCAGAATAAATACCCAATAGTTGTTAGCCCTCTCTCCTCCCATTCACTCAAATCGCACCAGGAGCCACCACGGGGAAGCGCCTCACACACAGTAAGCGGTATATCGGGAGCATACGGCAATGACATACCCGCTCGTCTAACACACCTCCTCCAACATAGCCTTGCTGTCTTAAGGTCCTCAGATAGGTCACCCATCCGGACAGGAAGGTCCAATAGGATTTGTGAGAGCAATCGCAGCTCAGGGGCTTCCCCTCTCTCGTGTTCTGGGCCTCGCAACCTCAACCCCATTTTCTGTGTCACCCACTGCATCTGCGCAGCTAAATAACAAGTTTCAAATTCTGGGACCGCCCATCCACCCTTCGAATGCGGGCGCTGTAGTGTAGATAAGGCTACCCAGCGTCTCCCAGTGCCCCATATAAAGCCCGCGATCATGGATGTGAGTTGTTTAAAGACCAGCGCCGGTGTCCAAACTGGTAGGGTCACAAAGTAATAAAGCATCCAAGGGAGGGCCACCATTTTTAGTGAGGCCACTGGCCCCGCCACCGATAGTGGCAGCGTGCCCCAAAACTCAACGCTGTCTGCCAGCCCTCTCAATGCTCTAATCACATTACCGTCTAACAGATCCGGCCGTGTATGATAAATCTGGACTCCCAAGTACGGGAGGCAGCTATTCTCCCATCTCACTCCATCCACACTTTGTGGGCCACCCCTATTGCCATAAGCTGGAAATAAGCAGGATTTGGCCCAATGAACCCTTAGGCCAGACACATCTCCCAAGCTATGCAACAGCGCCTTCGCCCCCAATAACTCCTGCCCTGTATCCACTAAAAACATGAGTAAATCGTCCGCGCATAAGGCTATAGGGTGGGTCTGTTACCCTACTTGTAAACCCCGGTAATATCTCCCAGTTCTAGCTCTCATCGCCAAGGATGCCATAGTCAGTGGGAATAGGAGTGGGGACAACAGGCATCCTTGCCTCGTGCCCTAACCAGAGACGTTTTAATGCATGGGAAAGCGGGCTCTGGCCCAGGGGCCCAGCCTTTCAGGTAGCCCCTGACAGAGTCAGCACCGTTCTCTAGAGTTTTGCCCTAATGACCTTGAATATTGCTTAAACAGGTTGTTTTAAATACTGCTTTCCTTTCATTTATTTGTTATGTCCCTGATGTGTGAGAGTCTAGTACAGCCATTTCGCAGAGAAATGTTGCGTTTATTTTTCATGCAATATACATAAAAAAAGTTTCTTTTGGATCAAAACATGGCCTAACATATAAGAAATGGGAGGGTGTCACATACATTATTTGCAGTAATATTAGTGAGCTGCTGCTGTGTTACAATATTGAAAACACACATAACTATCCCTGAATATTAGATGAAAGCACATTTAGGGCCTTAATTATGAGAAGTGATGCAACGCTGTGTGAAAACAGGGATGCGTCACTTCTTAGTGCGCCCTCCTTGCGACATGATGGATGCGTCCTATTTACTGTATGACTTTGTAAATAGGGCGCCACTTGGCACATTTTTTTACGCTGCCAGTGTGTCACAAAAAGTGAAGCACCAGCGGCATTAAAGTGAAGCAAGGCCTCATAAATAAGGCCCTTGAATTTGAACGAGTTTTCTTTTGCACTCTCAGGGACCTAATTAAATGAAATAGCGTATTTAATAAAGCGCGCAGCTATTCAGACTAGAGTGTCCTGGCACGTGACAGTGGGAGTAAAACATGCGTAAAAGACCCATCAGTTATTAAAAAGCCAGGTTTTTAAGTTCTTCCTGAAAGAGAGTAGGTCTGTGGTTATTCTCACAGACTCAGACAGGCTATTCCACAATTTTGCGCCTAGAAAGCCGAGGACTCTGGCTCCAGTATATTTTAGGCATGATTGCCAGGTTGGCATTGGAAGATCTTCGGGGTCTAGATGTTGTGTAGAGCTTAGCGCGCTTATTTAAGTAGGTGGCTTCTAAGCCGGGGAAAGCTTTAAAGAAGTTGGTCATCGCTTTGAAGTCGATCCGTTCTTTTACGCGGAGTCAGTGTAGAGACTTAAGAATAGGGGTGAAAAGGAACATTGAACAGCTCTGGGGAGCCTCCCACGCACCCACGATGGTAAATTGGGAGAAAGACCTTGATTGGTGCATGTACAGGGAAAAGACAGTCTACATAGCTCGAGGTTGCCCCGGCAAATGGTCCAAGATTTGGGACCCATGGAACTCATATCGAGGCACTATATGTACCCCACCCCACAGCATCGGCGAAGATAAAGTCCCGACTCCATAGCAGCCAACAGAATTGTATGCTGTACTTGTGTCATAGTCTGTCTCCACTGTATTCTCACATGTCAAATCCACTGTAATGTATGTTTATGTCGATGCATGTTAATAAAAAGAATTATTTAAAAAAAAAAGAAAAGGGGTCATACTAGATCTGGGTTTATGTCTCAGGATGGCTCTGGCCGCCTCGTTTTGTACCACTTGTAGGCGCTGGATAAGAGATTTGGGAAGCCTGAGGTACAAGCTGTTGATATAAGCAAGCTTTGATGTCACCAGACCCTGCATCACGATCTTCCTGCTCTCAAGCAGTAACAGTGGCAGGATTTTATTTAGCATCCAGAGTATGCTAAAGCAAGCACCAGTTAGTTTTGGGATTTGAAAGCGCATGAAGAGTGTCTTGTTTATGACAATTCCTACGTTTTTGACTGAGGGAGATTTGCCTGTAGTTGGCAGGGTCCCTCGGTTTGGCGTTAGCCTTTTTTATCAGGGGAAGAATCTTAGCATTCTTCCATATTTTCCGCATGTTGCCTGTGGAGAGGGAAGCATTAAAGAGCTGGTTTACCGTGGGGTTTATGGTGGGAGCTAATAGGTTCAGGATATTCGCTGGATATTGGGTCGGTAGGAAAGCCAGACTTAATGCTTTGGAGAAGGGTCAGTGACTCTTCAAGCTGAAACGCAGGGAAAGCTAGTAAATATTTAGGATTTAAGATGTGAAATGTGCTATTAGAACCAAGGTAGAAGGTCAGTTCTTCCTCTGAGATGTTAGTGAAGACTTGTTGGATCACGGAGATCTTTTTGTGGAAGAATTGAGCTATTTGCTTAGGCCATTCTTATGTGCATGGGCCTTCCTTTGTGCCGGCTTTCGGGGCGGTAAAGGAGTTAACTGTGCTAAAGATTTCCTTACTCTTGTTTTGGGCATTTTTTATCTTGGTTTGAAATAAGTTTTTCTTGGCTGCCTTCACGAGAATTTAATGAGCTTTTAAGTTGTCTTTATACATCTTCCGGTCCTCAGGTAGGTAGGATTTATGCCATTTCCATTCCATTTTTCAAAAATGTCTTTTGCTAGTTCTGAGGGAATCGTTAAACCATGGAGCTGGTGGGGCCGAACTCTTTGAGGTGTGGGAAACAATCAGTACAGCTGCACAAATGTTGGTTCAGAGCCATGAATCTACTGAGTTTGCATCTGAGTAGGGGCAGCCAAACAGCTCCCCTAAGGAACGACCGAGGGTGTCTGCTAACATAGGGATGTAATTAGGGACCCTCTGCCCGGCGTTAACCCGAGGGGCTGTGGCAGGGTTAGGAATGATGAATTTTAATAGGAGGTGGTCAGGTCAGATAATGGGAAGAGGTAAGCTTACTGATATGTCAAAGTTGTGAAAGATTTGGTCTAGGATATGGTCCCTCTCATGGGCGGCCAAAAAAATAGATGGAAACATGTTGCAGGCCTGCAGCGTCTCCAAAAACGGAAGCCTAAGGACTCTGCGCCCTCGATGTTTTCTATCGGGATGGAAGAGCAGTCTAGTTTTTTATTGTAAATTATGGAGACACCGCCCCCCTTCCCACTCGGTCGGTCCCTCCTAAGGATTTTATAACCCATAGGGATGGCCGAGGTGATAGTAGGGTTGGAGGCTTCAGACAGCCAGGTCTCAGTGAGAAACAAAAGATCAGGCTGTTCGTCTAAAAGTAGGCCACAAATATGTGGTTCATGCTTTTGCATAGAGCAACATTTTAATAGGGTGGCCTTTAAGTCCCCTATTGTTTTTACCACCTATTGTTGTGTGGTAGGATCTTGGGTGCGAGATTCCTGGGCTTGAGTAGAGATCAGTTGCACTTATTGCATCAAAAGTCTACCTCCAATCTCAGATCAGCCGCTGTACACTGATAAAATGGTAGACACCTAAGGCTAAGCAGTTTTTCCCTACTGTAATATAGTCGAAGAAACTCGTTGGAGGGGAACTGAGCAGCATGGCCGGTGCTGGACGCCTCCGGGACGCCTCTGGGCACAGACGGGCTTGCCTTTGTCAAGCCCGCTGCGCGCATCCGTATGCATCGGGAATATATGGGCTAATGCCTATGATGCAAACTGGATCGCTAGTTGCGCGTAGGTAGGAGAAATTTTTAAAAAGCACAGAGTAATTCAGCCACACACATACAATTTTTAAAGTATTAAAAACTTAATAGCAGGGCAGGAAACACTAAATCCTACTGCTATCAGCTGAGCATGCCTGTTTGTATCAGGAATATATAGGCTAATGCCTATAATGTAAACTGGATCTCTAACGCAGCTGAGGAAGTGGAAACTGCGTGGGCGAAAGTGAGGAGCCCGATAGTAGCCCCAGGCTTCCGCACAATCGGCATATCAGCCACGGCGGACAAGGACTGGAGGAAAAGCGAGATGCGAATCGGAGCAGCTAAGGAGGTGTGGGCAAGCAGAATCAAGTAAAGTGCAAGTGCGCGTAGGTAGGAGACATTTTTAATAAGCACAGATTAATTCAGCCACACATATACCATTTTAAAAGTATTAAAACCCTAGTAGCAGGGCAGGAAACACTAAATCCTACCGCTATCAGATGAGCGCATTCATTTACATCGGGATTATATAGGCTAATGCCTATGATGCTAACTGGATCGCTAACCCAGCTGAGGAAGCAGAAAATGCATGGGAAACAGGGGCTCCAATTGGATCATAAATTCAAATCTCATCTGAACAGGGGCACCCAAAATCCTGAAGATGTCCCTGGCCCCGGCTCACTTCACAAGCCTCAGATATCACTCCGCCCATTCTGACCTCCGCTGTTGAGGACTGATAGAGTAACGCCGTTCATGCTATGAATGTGTCTCCCAACCCAAAGCCGGCCATAGCATAAAACAGATACGGCCATTCCAAACTATCAAATGCCTTTTCTATATCAACGCCAAATACGGCAGCAGTGTCTGCCAAATAAGAATCCACTTCGAGCACCTGCAATAAGCGACAAATATTTAAGGCTGGAATAAAGCCAGCCTTAAATGGTCCCGATGAATTAGGGTCGGCATGTGTGGTAATAATCGAGTGGCCAATATGAGGCTTAATATCTTATAGTCCGTGTGAAGCATGGAGAGAGGGAAATATGCTAGTTTGGAAAGGCCTATAACTAGACATACAAATCAATTAGGTATATATATCTAATAGCCCATACCATTCTTATATCTCAGACCAAGAAGGGACTCCAGGCACTCCTAAACTCCTTTAGCCGATACTGCATGACAAAGGGCTTGGAAATTAATGCAGATAAAACGAAATGCATGGCATTAAATCCCAGCAAACCAGACAGAGGGTTTTTGACCTTGAACAGCCAGAAATTAGGAACTGTGGAAAACTTTTCTTATCTGGGTGTTGCACTTGATTCGAAACTAAGTTGGAAAGCCCAAATTGAGAAAAGTAAGATATCATATGCCCACAATGTTAAGCCAATCATATGTAGATTGAACGCTAGCACAAGCAAGAGTGTAACCCCTGTTTTAGAACTTTTTAAATTCAAAATCCAATCTGCTGTGTTGTATGGAGCGGAGATATGGGGACCTTGGGCAAAAGATAGCTTTCAGGGCTTGGACAATAAATTCATGCGAGCCATTGTAAGGGTCCCAAATAGTACACCTTTAATACCCCTCCAGCTTGACTTGAATTTTAAAAGAACAGACTATTTTGCCATTTTAAGACCATTAATGTTTTGGGTTAGGTTATGGACCACCCCAGAACTGGTAGAGTATAGAAATGGTCTACAAGAACTGTTGAACCTTGATTCTTTTAATTCCATCCAGTGGCTTGTACATATCAAAAAATGGTTTACGCTCCTGGGCCTGTACTCAATGTGGGAGAATCCTGATAATTTATCGGCCTCTTCTAAATTAATAGTTAAGCGAGCCTTCTGGTCTCACATGAGTGACAAACTGGTACATGGGAGTAGAGTTGGGTCTGCAATCCAAGATTTTCTATCCTTTAAGGATGAATTTTGTTTCGAATCATTTTTGGATGAAATAGAGCCACCTATTGCAAAGTCCCTTTATTTGAAGTTCAGATATGGGATACTTATGCTGAACTATAATACAGAACGATGGTCACAGAAAAGACTGGGAGAATTGAATGTCAAAAGCGGGTGTTGCCCCATGTGTTTAAACTCCTGTATGGAGAATGAGGTTCATATGCTGTTTATATGTAGTGCCTATATGAAGGCTCGAAAGAAATAGTTAAAACCCATGTGTACCCTTCTAGGAACCAGATCCTGTTCTATAGCCTATAGGATCATAAAAAGCAATTCAACCCAGTTTATTGTATTTAGCATAAGCAGGTTCCTCTACTCTGTTTACATTACTCGTAGGAAACATGGTCAGGTACTCTGAGCAGGACCTCTGCATATGTTTACAAAAGTTTGCAGCTAAAATGAAATATGTCTTAAATTGAGGTGGTAAAAATTGTTTTTTAATTTTCGCAATATATTTTAAATTTACTGACTTGAATTGTTGTTATGTATGCTGCTATGATCTTTACTTTTTAATGTGTATATGTGTCTTTTATGGCCAAAACTGGCCGAAATAAAGAATAAATAATAGCCCATTATGCACAGACTGTCACCAACTACACAAATACATATTTTTTCAGAATTTATTTTTTTGAAAAATATATTTTTTTGATTATTATAAACAGATATTTTTAGATACATTTCAATACATTTCATGATAGATTGATATTATTTTTGGAATTTCTCATTCAAATATACAAAGACATACACATAATTAGACATAAAAAAAGAAGAGAGAGAGACATGATGCAGGCAAAGCTGTAGATGCACTACGCGCGTTTTGGCTTGGGAGCCTTCATCAGGTGACCCGTCTTTGGAAACAGATACGGCCATTCCAAACTATCAAATGCCTTTTCTATATCAACGCCAAATACAGCAGCAGTGTCTGCCTAATAAGAATCCGCTTCGAGCACCTGCAATAAGCGACAAATATTTAAGGCTGGAATAAAGTCAGCCTGGTCCCGATGAATTAGGGTCGGCATATGTGGTAATAATCGAGTGGCCAATATGAGGCTTAACATCTTATAGTCCGTGTGAAGCATGGAGAGAGGGTAATATGCTGCCTTGTCCCATGCCAACTTACCAGGCTTAAGAAGAGGTATGATAATCGCCTCTCGCGTGGAGGCCGGGAGGTGGCCCAGGCTTCTCGCCTTGTTACATAATTTGACTGCGGAGCTAAGTGTTCAGTGTAGGTTAAATAGAATTCTATCGGGAGGCCGTCCATTCCCGGAGTCTTATTCTGTGCCATTTGTTTAATAGCCGCCCGCACCTCCCGCAATTCAATATCCGCGCCCAGAGCTTCAGCTGGCTCGTCCTCAAATCGCGGAAATTGGAGCTCATTCGTGAACTATACTAGGTCAGTTCCAGTGCTAGTCATCTTGCTCTTGTATAACTCTCTGTAAAAATCATAGAACAGCTCATTAATGCCCTCCTGAGTATAACAGGCAGCACCCTGGTCATCCCGGATCTCCAATATTGACATCCCTCTCCGCATTGGGCTAGCCAACCAGGCTAGAAGAGCCCCCAATTTGTCCCCCTCTACATGGGTACGGGCAAGATAAACCTTAAAGTCAAAGTAGCATAGACGCTCCACTTGTCCTGCCACTGCCTCCCTTGCCTCTAGTAGTTCTGACTGTTTGTCAGGCCTTCCAGTCTGGTCTTTTTCTTCAAACCGCAGTCTCTGTTTTGCCTCTGCTACTTCTACCAGCAACACTCTACGCATTCCTACCATCTCAGCGATGCTTCGGCCCATATCACTGCCTTAAAGGCGTTCCACTCCACCAAAGGCGTGGAGGCGGTCCCTTCATTATCTCCCAAATATTGTGTGATAGATTTGTCCACTTCTGCGCAGAATACCTGGTCTTCTAATGCCTCCGGGCGCAGATGCCATGTCGAGAGCCGGGCCCGGGTCCGCGACCATTGCATCCAGATCAAAACAGGGTTATGGTCTTAGAGTGTCCTAGCAAGGTACTCACTCCCCTGCACTCCTGCATGCATGTCCGGAGTACACAACAATGCATCTAGTCGCACATGAAGGTCATGCAACGCAGAAAAGAACAAATAATCGCGTTCCTCTGGGTGGTGAGCACTCCAAATGTCCACCAACCCCCATCGGTACTGCCAATTATGCCTAGCCTCTGCAATCTTATATGTGGGAGCATTTGGGAGCAGGGGGTGCGAATGATCCAATAGTACGTCTGAAATGCAGTTAAAATCCCCTCCTAGCAGCAGGGAGCCTCTGAAATAAGAAGCCAGTTTCCCAGGTAACTGGGAGAGAAAGGCCGGCTGCTCCATATTGGGAGCGTAAATGCTCACTAGGACAATGTCCCGTCCATCGAGTTTCCCAAGGACCACTACATATCGACCTTCTGGGTCTATAAGTTTTTCCCTGCATTGGAAGGGCACCCCCGCCCTAACCCAGACTAACACCCCACGAGCAAAAGCAGAGTAGGTAGAATAGTACAATTGACCACGCCAGGTCCGCTGCAATGCTACACCCTCCCGTGCCTGCAAATGTGTTTCCTATAGGAATGCAATGAGTACTCCTCTCCGAATCGAGTAGGCATGTAACTTTTGACGGCACCACATAGAGTGCATACCCCGCAAATTCCATGATAAACACTTCAGGTTATTGGTGGAACCAATCCCAACCGTGTGAAATAAACAATTCTGAAAGCAACTCTAGCGACATGCCTGGACCCAACACACCCCAAAGTTAAGGAACATCCCCAACTCCCCCTCCCCAGGACAGCTACTCTGAAAATAGTACCCATCCAAACCTCAAAAACACACAAAGTCCCCTGTCAGCTACAGAGAAGCTAGGGAATGAGGCTGGCCTGGATCCCCCTTCACTATGTGCATCAGCCCTAGGGAATGGGGCTGGCCTGGATCCCCCTTCACTATGTGCATCAGCCCTCTTGTATAAAAACATCCCTGGCTCATCAATAACACCACTTCACAGTCAGTAAGCAAACAGATCTCTTCCTGTTACCCCCAACTGGACCCCTTCCCATTAAATTAAGCCATCCAATGTCTGCGGCGATACCTCAGGCATGCGATCTCTGCTACCCAGCAAAGTGTCTGAATCATTACCCACTGAGTCCCCTGTGGTGCTAGCTTCTGCAGTCGACACACCAGCTCGATCTTCTGCCAATGCCACCACTGCCTGTAGTGCCTCCGCCCTTTCCTGCACCGTCTGAGAGTCTGTGGGCTTCTTCTGGGTCCTGTTACGGGGTTGCCTGCGTGAGCCCCTCAGTCTGTACGAATTTCTGTCCTGCGTGCCCTCCGGGTTTCCACCTCTCTGCGCCTCCTTCCGGTAGGATTCCAACCAGTCCCATGCTTCGTTAGGGGAGTCAGTATAATGCGTAGTGCCATCCAGGATTATTCGCAGCCTCGCTGGAAACATCAGAGAGTACTGGAGGTCCTCATCTCTAAGCGCTTTTTTTACTGCCAGATAGGAGGCCCGTTTACGCTTCACCTCCAGCGTATAGTCAGGAAACAGCGTGACCTTTGCATTATCCACAGTGAATCGCCCTCTCATTCTCACTTTTTGTAGGAGCAAGTCCCGGTCTCTAAAATGAAGTAGGTAAGCCACCACCGACCTTGGTGGGCGTCCCGGGGCCAGTGGCTTTGCCAGAACCCTGTGTGCTCGCTCAAGGCTATAAAAGGCTGTGAGACCCTCTAGAGTTACAACAGTTCTAAACCAGTTTTCCAGGAACGTCACAATATCATTCCCTTCTGCCCGTCCCGGTAGGCCCACCACACGCACATTGTTCCAATGATTATGCCCTTCTGCATCCTCTGCTCTACATACAAGCGCACTCACTCTCTCTGTCAAGGCTTTCAGTTGCTGTGTCGCTCCAGTTTGTATCAATACTATTTCTGCGATGGCAGCTTCATTTTTCTTGATGCTCTCTGAGAGCTTTTTATGTTTGTCCCGAAATAGTTCAAGACCCACTGCTACCATGCTGATGTCTTAGCGGAGTGTCGCTTTCGTGTCCGCGATCGCCTCCAGTATCTGTTGGAATTGTAATTGCATCTGGTCATCAAGGGGTGGTCGCGACTGGGTCGCTGGATCATCATCTTGTTCTTGGGCGGCACCGGCCACACGGCCCCTGGGCTTGCCCATGACTGCAGAGAGCCGCTCCGCTCCCTCTCGTTTCCTTCTGTGGTTGGCTCCGACTGATTCTCGGGGCTTTGCAACTCTCGTCCTATTTGTGCAGGCAGCAAGCTATGGTGCTACTCTCCCCCGGTTCAGTAGGACCTTTCTCCAGCTGGATTCCAGTCAGGTCGTTCGTGTCATAGGCCCCAGATGAGGCACCACAATCCGTCTTCTGCCCGCACTGTGCACCTTCAGGCTAAGGGGCAGGCCAACTTCAATGGGCCCTCTTCTGGGGACTCCCTCTTGGGTACCGCTCACATCATCGTCTCCCAGCCATGACTCTGCATCCCACTCTCACCTCTGTGCCCCCAGGCTGCACAGGCCCCCTTCAGCCACTTCCTAGGCCAGTCATGTGGCTGCTGCCCACGTCTTAATTAAGGCCTCCTCAGGGAACACAGCCGCCCTCCCAACTTCAGCAGTCAGGGATCCCGGGGAGTGCCCCTGTGACAAGGCTTAGCCCTGCCATGCACTAACCAGTTTGTATGCGGGTAGCACTCCAGGGCGGAAGCTGCTCCCGACCCCCAGGTGGGAAAGCCAAGTGTGTACTGGGTGCGCGCTAACCGCCCAGCTCCTCTAAAGGCACCGGAGCATTACCCGATGTAGGCCATCAAAGGCTAGAGGTGGGGGCCGCTTTGCCATTGAAGCCCCCCGCTCAGCCCCCGCAGCAGTAGGGCTCTCCTTGGGGTCGCAGTCGGCAGGTCCCACCACACGGTCGCCGGCCGGCGGTGATCCACCGAGCTGCTATCTCAGTGCCCTATCGGGCATCAGTTGCAGGTTAGTCCCAGCCGAGGGGCGCACCGGCCTCCGGCACCTCCTGCAAGTTCAGACCAGTGGGGGTCAACCAGCGGGGTAGGCTCCTGCTTCCTTGCCGCACTTCAGTCGGTCAGCCTGCCTACTCCGGCCGGGGCTCCAACCGCGGCCGTCACCTCCAACTCATTTCCTCCGCACCTCCAATCTTGGCAGCGGTTCCACCTCGTGAGCGGAGCCTCGAAACCGGGAACCCTCTGCTCAACACTCCGGTGGCACTACCCGATCAGGTGTCGTCTTCCTTTCCCTCACAGCGGGGGGTCTCACCTTTCCGGCTGTAGCTCGCTGCCCACTCTGCTCCGGAGGATCCTCAGCCCCTAACCGATGCAGCAGCACCAGTCACAGAGGGGACGTCCGGGCCTTTCAGGCAAGCTCGGGCCACCATGTTACTATCGGCCCCAGCTACGCAGTTGTCGCCGCCCGCTGGCGCATTCGATCACCAGGTCCAGCCTGGCTCAGGGTCCGTCCGGGTGTTCCCCGTAGTGTTCAATGCTTCCAAGGGACCAACAGGGTCGTTCAAAACGGCCTGGGTGCATGAATTTGAAGGATAAAAAATGGTCTGGTGTGGAGCTCTTAGCTCACGCGACCACCATGATCCTCAGCTAAGCCATGCCCCTAAGTTTGAGGTTAACCATGCAGTCAGCTGTACGGGGGACCAGCAGTATGTATATTTGCGATATCAGTTTAGTGCTCCCATCATATCTTGCAGCGTCTGGTCAAGTATGTGTGTTTCAAGCTCTTGTGGGAATCCTGACCAAGCTTTCTGCATCACTGCCTGTTAGAAACTGGATTCCTGGTTGGCTGAGGTATGCACCCAGGCCAGGCAGGAACTACCACTCTAGTCAGGGCAAGCTAGATACACAATAAAAGATGACTTGTGCTCACCATCTGGTAGCTTGACACAGAGCAGTCAAGCATATCTAAATAGGCAATGTGCAAAGTATTTGTGCAACACACCCACACGGTAACACAATGAACACACCACAAAATGACCCACACAGGTTTATAAAGATAGATCAAAATATTTGAGACAAAACAAGACCAAATGATCAAAAATCCAATGTATAGAAGTTGAGATATTGAATTTTAAAGGAATAAAGCTGTAAAGCACTTAGAAACACATGGCACTATAAAGGATACTTTAACACGCGGCGGACCAGGGCAAAGTAAAAGTTCAGGCCAACCACCATGGAGCACCAGCCGGCTACAGGACCCACGCCAGGCCCTAATGAACAAAGCACCTTTCCTGGTCACAAACAACGAGATGCGTCTATGTTCTCCACACAGTGAAGGCGATGCGTCAGTTCTGAGGATAGGTGCTGGAGTCAAGAGGCGACGAGCAATGCGTTGGTTCCGTTTCATGCAGTCAGTGTTGATGCTTCGAAAAAAAGCCTCGCAGTTGGGACCATGGATCAGCGCTACCTCATCATTCAACCTCACAGTAGGGTCCCACATCATCATCGAGGCACCCAGGGCTGCCTCCGGATCAGCACTGCATTGGTTCTCATCTGCGTAGTGGCGACGAAGTGGCGATTTTGCAGCAAAGCACCTGCTGAACCCACTTCTGAGGCCCAGAACTGGAGAGGGCATCTCAGGCAAGGGTAGGACTCACAGATGGCAGAGTCCAGCAGTGCCAGAAGAATTGCAAGAAGTATTTTGTGTCCCTGAGACTTCAGGAAACAGGAGGCAAGCCCTTGGAGATCACTTGGCAGGAAGGCAGAGTACAGCCCTACTTCAGCAGAGTCAGAGAGTAGCAGGCATCAGGGCAACAAATAGGAAAGCAGGACTCCCAGATCAGCAATCCAGTTGAAACCTTTAATCAGCACACCAGTTCTTCTGGCAGAGCTTCAGTTACAAGTCTACTGGTGTTTGTTTTTAGGGGGTTGGAGACCCAGTACTTATACCCAAAACTGCTTTTGATGTGGTGAGTGAATTCAAAGCAGGTCTCTGAAGTGCACAAGTATCTCTTTCAACTCAGTCCTCTCTCCAGGCTACCCATTGGGGGTAATCAGTTATTTGTGTAGGGCTAGGACTCATCCTCTTCAAGTGAAATGTTAGCCCCTCCCGTCATTCCTGCCCAGGCAAGGACATCAGAATGCAGATGTATGTAGATGGGTAATCAGACACACCTATCCTTCCGGTGTTGTGGCTGGCTGGAGGAAATGCACAAAGTGTAGCTGTCACCCACCCCAAACATGTATTGGAGACAAGCTGTCAGGCACACATAACAGTAAGCGCAGAGAAGTCTCCACTTTATAAAAGTGGCATTTCTAAACCAGGAGTGTTAAATCCAACTTCACCAGTAAGGATGATTTATCATTACCATTCCAATGATATGAAACATGAAAAAGCTACTCCTCTCTGATCAGGAATTACATCTTAAAAATATGTAAAGGAATTCCCAATGCTAGCCTATGAGACGAGTAGACCTCACAGTAGTAACAAACGAGATAGGCTGTTTGTCGCCATCAGGATATGCAAATCATAAAGGTACATGTCCTAACTTTTATTTACATAGCACCCTGCCCTTAGGGTTACTTTGGGTCTACCTCTGGGGTAACTCATATGTAATAGAAGGGGAGTTTAAAGCTTGGCAAGTAGATTTGAATGCCAAGTCGAAGGGGCAGTAAACTGCACGTACAGGCACTTGAGTGGCAGGCCTGAGACAGGTTTGAAAGACTACTTCTGTAGGTGGCATAATTAATGCTGCAGCCCACTAGTAGCTTTAGAAGTACAGGCCCTAGATATATGGTGTACCACTTTACAAGAGACTTCTCAGGACAACAAATATGTCCGTCAGGTATACACTAATGTCATCATGTTTAGGGGAGAAGCACATGCACTTTAGCACTGGTTAGCAATGGTTAAGTGCTCAGAGTCCTAATGCCAACAAACAAATACATGAGCCACCTGAGGGGCCTGTGGTCAGTCTGAATCAGTAAGTGAATGCCAAACAGGTAGGACCTCAACTTCTTCAGTGCCCAGACCAAAGTAAAAGCTTTGCTCTTAATAGCACTCCAGTTCTGTTCCCTTGGGAGTAACCTCCTTCAGATGAAGACTACAGGTTGTTCTAGCCCCCTCCTCATTAAGATGGGATAGTACTGCCTCTATGCCATGCTCTGAGAGATCGGCCTGAACAATAAACTCCCGGGAGAAGTCAGGGGGAATAAGCATAGGAGCTGCGTACATGGCCTGCACTGGGCCTGCCTCTGTCCAACTCACATGCTTCTTCAGTCATTTCAGTCATGGGGGGAACAATGGTGCCATATTCCTTGACAAACCTACTATAGCACCCAGTAAGGTAGAAGAATGCTCTGATCTCAATCTGGGTTTTGGAGGGTAGCCAGGAAACAATGGCTTCTGTCTTGGCCTGAAGGTGTTGCACCTTCGGCCTGTCCACCAGGTGTCCTAATTACATCACAGACCCCTGTTCTATCTGGCACTTACTGGTCTTGATAGTCAGGCCTGCCTGTTGCAGAACATGAATCACTTCCTGGAGGTGAAAAAGGTGGTCCTACCAAGTGCTATTGAAGACAGCTATACCATCCAGACACAAATAAGAAATTGGTACCTTGGTTATACGGTATGTATTATAATTTGAAATAATAAGGAATAAAGTTAAAGTACTCCCTATATTAGTGTTTATATCACTGTGACCACACTAAGTATATTTATCTCTTTTATATAGCCTCCTATCTCATCGTGACCCACAGACACGTAAGCGGTTGTTACCAAATGATTTTTATTTTTTATTTTTATCAAGTAAGAAAATTTATATATCTCTCATTTCTGATTTCAAAAACACGTTTGTATATACAAATAGTTTTTACATATATACAACAAAATAGAAGCCCTTCGTTTCGAGTTAGGATGTCTCACCAAAACCTTAAACAGACATTCCTATTGAGATCACGCAGAGTCATATGAGGAAAACAATTAGGTGGAAATAATTTAACCCAATGTCTTAAAGATCCCTCAACACACTATTCAAATTAATCAGAATTATTTATATGTATCTGCTGTCTCTGTATGGTCGACGCGTTTCAGCCAATCAATTCTGGCCTCTTCAGGACTAGGGCTATTCACAATCCATCTATACAAACAACAATTAAAAAGAAGGGAAACAGACATCATTTCCAAGGTCCAAAAATTAATAACCAAAAATACCTATCTACATATTTACATGTGGACATTCAATCAAACATAGTTTATAAAGTATTCCTTCTGTGAGCGGACTGACCCTTGTAACCTGCCATTTGTTAGTTCAATTAAATTCATTAAACAAGTGAGAGAATTGTATCTAGATCTCGTTGATTTTTATAGATACCCTCTGTTGTTTCTGGTTACATATATTTTACAAAAGACTTTCTAACTCAGTAAGCGTTATCAAATTATAGTGGTATTTACCCGGTATTAGAGTCGAGGACCCTTATCAACTTTTTCATGGGCTCTTTTAATATGTGAAAATACTCTCTGCGCACTCGGCAATCCAAGCAATGATAATATTGTTATGTCCGTAAGCCTCACGACTTCAGCATCTAGTGAAAGAGACCACTATAAGTAAAAGTAAACCAACCAATTGGCTCACTATTCCAACCAAGCTTTCTAAATGAATTGGGACCGGACTTACTCAGCTCGCGCTCCAAGCGCCTCTTTAATTATTTCTAATTTGCTCCATCACGGGTGAAAGCCTCAGCAGTGCGCGTTCCTCTCTTCCCGGGGTCTGAAAAATATATAAACATGACCCGTTTTCATAAACACCGTGTTGTGTGAAAAGTAAACCAACCATTTGGCTCACGGTTCCCACCAAGCTTTCTAAATGAATTGGGACCGGACTTACTCAGCTCGTGCTCACAGCGCCTCTTTAATTATTTCTAATTGCTCAATCACGGGTTGAAAGCCTCTGCAGTGCGCATTCCTCTCTCCCCGGGGTCTGAAAGATATGTAAACCCGACCCGTTTTAATAAGCACCGCGTTGTGTGCATACCGCGTTTGTTAAGTCTCTAGCAGGCGCATAACACTTACGTTTAGTATTGTCTCTCCGTGTTTCCCAATCGGTCGACTCTCTGGAGTGTTTGTGTATGTCCGCCTCTATTATTTAAACGACACTAAGGAAGGACTTCATTTCCGGAGTGGTATATATGGAAACCGAGAAGGGGACTTATACTGCTTCTTGTTTACCCACATTAACACAAACGAGGGACTATTTCGGTTCTCTGTTAAGATAGGCATTACTGATGGCTACTCTCATTAGAATGCCCCATATTTATGAAAAAAACGGGTTATAAGTTCTATGCTTTACTTATAGATCATGTTGTATTATGAGGCTTACTTCATAATATAGTCTAAAGTAATAGTGTATATATATTTAATTAAGTGGTCAGTCGCTCCTCACAATCTAAACAATGTTTTCAATTACTATATTTCCACCGTATCTGTTTACATGTCATATCAAGGAACAAATTTACAGTTTGTTACATTCCAATTTCACACAGCTTTACAATAAAGACCAGATTTCATCTTTTTCATTCAACCCTGTGGTTGCTGTTTTATATTTTTCAATTAGTCTTGCTTCTAATCTGTTTAGTTTAGATTCAAGTTCTTCTGGTTTGGTCTTATCTAGTACACATAATACTGACCAGATTATATCCTCCTCTGAATGTTGGTGTGTTTCAAAATGCTGTACTAAAGGAGCCCCTGTAGTTTTGCATTTGATACGTGACTTGTGTTGCAGAATGCGTTTCTTGACCATCTGGGTGGTTTGCCCAATGTATGTCTTTTTGCACGGACAAGTAATACAATAAATTGCATTCCTTGTGTTACAATTAGAAAAACTCCTTTGTTGGTGTACTAATCCATTAATCTCTATTTCTTTTGTGTCAGATGATAAATTACAGGCCACACAATTCAAACACCTATAATGGCCAATTATAGGGGGCAATTTTAACATTCCTCTCAGGTCTGTTATTTTTTTGTCCTCTTTTCTCTCAGCTTTCACAAGCATTTGTCTTATATTTTTGCCTTTTTTAAACGCAAATAGAGGTTTCTGGATTCCTAGATGTTCTATGATTTTCCAATGTTTCTGGATAATCTTTTTGATTTTATTAGCTTTTGGGTCGAAGGTCAAGACACATGTTAATGGAGACTCTTTTTCCATTATTTTAGGTGTTAATAGATTTTCTCTTGGAGTGAACCACGCTCTTTTGAGAGCGTTTTTCACTAACCTCTTTGGGTAACCTCTGTTAACCAATTTTTCTCTGAGGATTTCTGCGCTCACAAAGTAGTCTTCTTTTTTACTAGAGTTTCTTTTTATCCTCAAGAATTGGCCATATGGCAAGTTTTCTTTTAGGGTTCTAGGGTGGCAGCTGGAAAAGTGTAACAGTGTGTTACGGTCTGTCGTTTTAGTGTACAGGCTTACTTGTAATTCTCCTTCATTGCATTGTACATAGACATCTAGAAAATTTAACTTCTTTTGATGGTATGCCATAGTGAAATTGAATTCCACTGTACGGGAATTGAGCCAATTATGGAAATCCTGTAGCCTGATGATATCTCCCTCCCAAATTAAAAAAATGTCGTCTATAAAGCGACACCAGAATTTTATACAATTTCTGAAGGGGTTGATGTCACTATAAATTAATTTGTTTTCAAATTCTGCCATCACAAGGTTTGCTATCTCTGGTGAGAAGCTACACCCCATTGCTACTCCTGATGTTTGTAGATAAAGTTGACCCTTAAAGTTAAAAAAGTTATTCTTTAAACAAATGCTGGCCAAGGATACAATAAATTCTGAAGGAACTTGATGTGGTCTCTCTCTCGCATTTAATACACTTGACATTACCGCTATCGCCTCATCTTGCGGTATATTTGTGTATAATGATTCTATGTCAAAAGACACTAGCAGTTGGATTTCTTCATCAAATGGTAATTTCTCAATTTTGGATATAAAATCCATAGTGTCTCTTATATATGATTTAGTTTTTTTGACAATCGGAATCAGGAAAAAGTCTGTGTATTTAGCCAAGGGTTCTAATAGAGACCCACACGCCGACACAATAGGTCTTCCCGGGGGGTCTATTATTGACTTGTGCACCTTGGGCAGTACATAAATGTTTGGTATTTTACTGTCTTCTGTGTTTAAAAAGTCAAATTCTTTTTTACACAGCCAACCAAGGTCTAAGCCTTCTTTAGTGATATCAAAGATTTTTTCTTTTAGCCCCACTGAAGGATTGATCTCTAATTTTCTGTAATGTATCCTATTGGACAGCTGTCTATTTACTTCTTGGTCATATTTCTGCACGTCCCATAACACAATTCCACCTCCCTTATCAGCGGGTTTTATAATTAAACTCGCGTTTTCCGAAAGGTTTTTTAATGCTATTTTCTCCATTTTGCTGCAGTTAGTGTTATAAAAGATTTTTTTGGATTGTAGTTCATCAAGTTCACGTAAAACTACATCTTCAAATATTGAAATATCTGGCGGCAGTAAAACACTCTCTGGTAGGAATTTAGATTTATTTTTCAAACCACTGATGTTTACCGTTTCTTTAGCTTCTCTTTCTAGGAAAAAGGCCTGAAGTCTAATTTTTCTGAGAAAAATTAATATTTCTCTTTTGGTTTCTATTGGGTTTTGTAGGTTTGTTGGTACAAACGATAGTCCCTTACTTAGGATTGCTGTCTCTATTTCCGTCGGAATGTATTCCGACAAATTGTAAATGGGCATCAAGTTTTTTTCTCTGTTCGCATTTAACAGACTTAACGTCTGTAGGTTTTCTTCCTCGTCCTGAAAGGTTCCTCCTCTTGATTCTGGTATTGATCCTGTTGTGGGTACATCCCTTGTGGTTGTGGTATCCTCATTTGTTGGTTGTATCCTCTCCATCTGCCGCCCCCTCCCCTTGGTCGAAACCTGCCTCTGCCTAAAAAAGGAGGATAGGGTATAGGGTATTGGCCGTATGGGGCGTATGGATAAAAGCCACCGTATGCCCCTTGATCTGAGTCTGATGAACTTTCCGAAAAAGTGATAAATTTGTTTCTAGATCTACCTCTATATTGTAGGTTAAGGGCACTCGGATTATTGTTAACAAAGAAATCTTCTTTTAGATATGGATATACCTCATCTAATTTAAAGTTCTTTATATCCTTGCCTACCTTAGTTATTTTTAGGTTCGTGTTGTATGTTGTAAATTCAACTATAGTTTTCTCTACAGCTTCCAACAATTGTTTAGAGTCTTTAATGGTAGTATCCCCTACTATCTCTTTTTCCAAGTTTTCGATTTCTTTTAACTCTTCTTCATTTAATCTTAAAGCTGTTTCAACCGATAATACCATCCAATCAATGGAGCATTTTGTACCAACACCCCCAAACCTATTCAAATATGTTTTGTCCCCGATAAATATCACAGGGACATTTTTTACCTGTAGTCCTACAGGAATTGTTTTACTTGTCAGGTGTTCAGATAGTACTTTTGCGTGTAGCTGAGTTCTTATATTTTTCTTTTTTAATTGCTTAAGTTTTTCAATCTTATCTAACCCGCTTGCTGATGTCACAGGTTTATCCCCACTAAACAATGACGGGGTCTTTGATAAGATAGTATCTATTTCATTCTGACTGTAACTCACTGTTATCGGCTCCGACATTTCATGCAAACAATCACTTGAAATTTGTAATCCACATTATTTCACTTAAAAATAAATAGATGTCTGTCTCCACTAACTATTCAACCTGTTTTGATATATACAGCATCAATTCTGCATATGCATTATACACATCAATTATAATTCAATAAACGTGGGGGTCAGTCAGAGTAGGGGATCTAAAGTAGAATAAACTAATAGACTCAATTAATGTAGTCTAAATAACGTCCTCGCAGGGACCACTCAAAACCCACACACTTAACAAAGTGTCATAAAATACTCTATGTAGGACAGGGGAAACCCATTAAACCAAAGGGTACCTGGGTAATATAGACTCAAATAAGAAATTGGTACCTTGGTTATACGGTATGTATTATAATTTGAAATAATAAGGAATAAAGTTAAAGTACTCCCTATATTAGTGTTTATATCACTGTGACCACACTAAGTATATTTATCTCTTTTATATAGCCTCCTATCTCATCGTGACCCACAGACACGTAAGCGGTTGTTACCAAATGATTTTTATTTTTTATTTTTATCAAGTAAGAAAATTTATATATCTCTCATTTCTGATTTCAAAAACACGTTTGTATATACAAATAGTTTTTACATATATACAACAAAATAGAATAGAAGCCCTTCGTTTCGAGTTAGGATGTCTCACCAAAACCTTAAACAGACATTCCTATTGAGATCACGCAGAGTCATATGAGGAAAACAATTAGGTGGAAATAATTTAACCCAATGTCTTAAAGATCCCTCAACACACTATTCAAATTAATCAGAATTATTTATATGTATCTGCTGTCTCTGTATGGTCGACGCGTTTCAGCCAATCAATTCTGGCCTCTTCAGGACTAGGGCTATTCACAATCCATCTATACAAACAACAATTAAAAAGAAGGGAAACAGACATCATTTCCAAGGTCCAAAAATTAATAACCAAAAATACCTATCTACATATTTACATGTGGACATTCAATCAAACATAGTTTATAAAGTATTCCTTCTGTGAGCGGACTGACCCTTGTAACCTGCCATTTGTTAGTTCAATTAAATTCATTAAACAAGTGAGAGAATTGTATCTAGATCTCGTTGATTTTTATAGATACCCTCTGTTGTTTCTGGTTACATATATTTTACAAAAGACTTTCTAACTCAGTAAGCGTTATCAAATTATAGTGGTATTTACCCGGTATTAGAGTCGAGGACCCTTATCAACTTTTTCATGGGCTCTTTTAATATGTGAAAATACTCTCTGCGCACTCGGCAATCCAAGCAATGATAATATTGTTATGTCCGTAAGCCTCACGACTTCAGCATCTAGTGAAAGAGACCACTATAAGTAAAAGTAAACCAACCAATTGGCTCACTATTCCAACCAAGCTTTCTAAATGAATTGGGACCGGACTTACTCAGCTCGCGCTCCAAGCGCCTCTTTAATTATTTCTAATTTGCTCCATCACGGGTGAAAGCCTCAGCAGTGCGCGTTCCTCTCTTCCCGGGGTCTGAAAAATATATAAACATGACCCGTTTTCATAAACACCGTGTTGTGTGAAAAGTAAACCAACCATTTGGCTCACGGTTCCCACCAAGCTTTCTAAATGAATTGGGACCGGACTTACTCAGCTCGTGCTCACAGCGCCTCTTTAATTATTTCTAATTGCTCAATCACGGGTTGAAAGCCTCTGCAGTGCGCGTTCCTCTCTCCCCGGGGTCTGAAAGATATGTAAACCCGACCCGTTTTAATAAGCACCGCGTTGTGTGCATACCGCGTTTGTTAAGTCTCTAGCAGGCGCAT
Organism: Lissotriton vulgaris; assembly: GCF_964263255.1. NCBI lineage: Eukaryota > Metazoa > Chordata > Amphibia > Caudata > Salamandridae > Lissotriton > Lissotriton vulgaris. Next base: position 1,002,583,853 of record NC_141696.1, on the reverse strand, counting down.
AACACTTACGTTTAGTATTGTCTCTCCGTGTTTCCCAATCGGTCGACTCTCTGGAGTGTTTGTGTATGTCCGCCTCTATTATTTAAACGACACTAAGGAAGGACTTCATTTCCGGAGTGGTATATATGGAAACCGAGAAGGGGACTTATACTGCTTCTTGTTTACCCACATTAACACAAACAAGGGACTATTTCGGTTCTCTGTTAAGATAGGCATTACTGATGGCTACTCTCATTAGAATGCCCCATATTTATGAAAAAAACGGGTTATAAGTTCTATGCTTTACTTATAGATCATGTTGTATTATGAGGCTTATTTCATAATATAGTCTAAAGTAATAGTGTATATATATTTAATTAAGTGGTCAGTCGCTCCTCACAATCTAAACAATGTTTTCAATTACTATATTTCCACCGTATCTGTTTACATGTCATATCAAGGAACAAATTTACAGTTTGTTACATTCCAATTTCACACAGCTTTACAATAAAGACCAGATTTCATCTTTTTCATTCAACCCTGTGGTTGCTGTTTTATATTTTTCAATTAGTCTTGCTTCTAATCTGTTTAGTTTAGATTCAAGTTCTTCTGGTTTGGTCTTATCTAGTACACATAATACTGACCAGATTATATCCTCCTCTGAATGTTGGTGTGTTTCAAAATGCTGTACTAAAGGAGCCCCTGTAGTTTTGCATTTGATACGTGACTTGTGTTGCAGAATGCGTTTCTTGACCATCTGGGTGGTTTGCCCAATGTATGTCTTTTTGCACGGACAAGTAATACAATAAATTGCATTCCTTGTGTTACAATTAGAAAAACTCCTTTGTTGGTGTACTAATCCATTAATCTCTATTTCTTTTGTGTCAGATGATAAATTACAGGCCACACAATTCAAACACCTATAATGGCCAATTATAGGGGGCAATTTTAACATTCCTCTCAGGTCTGTTATTTTTTTGTCCTCTTTTCTCTCAGCTTTCACAAGCATTTGTCTTATATTTTTGCCTTTTTTAAACGCAAATAGAGGTTTCTGGATTCCTAGATGTTCTATGATTTTCCAATGTTTCTGGATAATCTTTTTGATTTTATTAGCTTTTGGGTCGAAGGTCAAGACACATGTTAATGGAGACTCTTTTTCCATTATTTTAGGTGTTAATAGATTTTCTCTTGGAGTGAACCACGCTCTTTTGAGAGCGTTTTTCACTAACCTCTTTGGGTAACCTCTGTTAACCAATTTTTCTCTGAGGATTTCTGCGCTCACAAAGTAGTCTTCTTTTTTACTAGAGTTTCTTTTTATCCTCAAGAATTGGCCATATGGCAAGTTTTCTTTTAGGGTTCTAGGGTGGCAGCTGGAAAAGTGTAACAGTGTGTTACGGTCTGTCGTTTTAGTGTACAGGCTTACTTGTAATTCTCCTTCATTGCATTGTACATAGACATCTAGAAAATTTAACTTCTTTTGATGGTATGCCATAGTGAAATTGAATTCCACTGTACGGGAATTGAGCCAATTATGGAAATCCTGTAGCCTGATGATATCTCCCTCCCAAATTAAAAAAATGTCGTCTATAAAGCGACACCAGAATTTTATACAATTTCTGAAGGGGTTGATGTCACTATAAATTAATTTGTTTTCAAATTCTGCCATCACAAGGTTTGCTATCTCTGGTGAGAAGCTACACCCCATTGCTACTCCTGATGTTTGTAGATAAAGTTGACCCTTAAAGTTAAAAAAGTTATTCTTTAAACAAATGCTGGCCAAGGATACAATAAATTCTGAAGGAACTTGATGTGGTCTCTCTCTCGCATTTAATACACTTGACATTACCGCTATCGCCTCATCTTGCGGTATATTTGTGTATAATGATTCTATGTCAAAAGACACTAGCAGTTGGATTTCTTCATCAAATGGTAATTTCTCAATTTTGGATATAAAATCCATAGTGTCTCTTATATATGATTTAGTTTTTTTGACAATCGGAATCAGGAAAAAGTCTGTGTATTTAGCCAAGGGTTCTAATAGAGACCCACACGCCGACACAATAGGTCTTCCCGGGGGGTCTATTATTGACTTGTGCACCTTGGGCAGTACATAAATGTTTGGTATTTTACTGTCTTCTGTGTTTAAAAAGTCAAATTCTTTTTTACACAGCCAACCAAGGTCTAAGCCTTCTTTAGTGATATCAAAGATTTTTTCTTTTAGCCCCACTGAAGGATTGATCTCTAATTTTCTGTAATGTATCCTATTGGACAGCTGTCTATTTACTTCTTGGTCATATTTCTGCACGTCCCATAACACATACCATCCAGACAGGCAGCTGAGAAGACCTCCATACCAGCGAGTATGTGGATCACCACCCTCTGGAAAATTGCTGCAGCATTTTTTTGACCAAAGGGCATCACTCTAAACTGTTAATGGCTCCCTGGGGTGAAGAAGGCTAACCTTTCCTTGGCACCTTCTGTTAGGGAGATCTGCCAGTACCCTGATGTAAGATCAAAGGTACTTAAGTACTGGGCAGCCCCTGATCTGTTGATAAGCTCACCAGCCCCACGGATGGAGTGAACATTACTGATTACTGAATTTAGCTCTCTGTAATCCACACAGAACTTCATCTAAGGTATGGGGCTCATGGTGCAGCCTTTGGCACAATCAATCAATAAATCAGGGAATTTTAAGCACACTGCTTAACCTTGAGGGTCTCAAGGCGCATGGGGTGGGGGGGAGCAGCTCCGGTTAGTTGAAAAGCCAGGTCTTGAGGGTCTTCCTGAAGATGATCAGGGTGGGGGCAGAACCACAGGACTAGACCAGGGATTACTGGAGGGGTCTATCACCCTCAACTCTAGTATAGCATTGTGGACAGCCTTAAGGCTGGACCCACCTTATATGACATCCTGTAAGACAGTTTTCTCAAAATTAAGGTTGTTTCATGTGTCCACATCATGGGTACCCAAGAATAAGGAAGCACTGTCCGACCACTTGGTAGCAGTCGCTCTGTTGTTCAGGAGTTAGAGTGGAGGAAATTATTACGTATTGCACAGACACATCCTTCTCCTTGGTGTCCAAGAGGTCAGGGAGAGGTTCCCTCTCCTCTTTCTCTTCTCCATCTGTCACCAACAGCATGGTGAGCTCAGACCTCTCAAAGTGTGGTTTGAGGTGGTTTACATGCAGCACCCTGTAGGATTGCCTAGGGGTCTTGAGGTCCAACAGGCCTCACCCATTCTTTCAGTTACCTCATACAGCCCATTCCAGTGGCCCTGGAAAGCCATGGGCTCTACTGGCTCCATCACCCACCCTTTCTGACCAGGTTGAAACTCCACAGTGGTGGACGTTTTGTTATACCCTTCTCCTTCATGACTTCCTGGCTAGCTTCAAGGTTATCCAGAAGTTTGCTTCCATAACTTAGCCATCTGGCTTCTGAAGGCCAGCATGTAGCTCACTAGATTCTGAGGTACCTTGGAGAACTTGCTCCCACCCTTCCTTCACCAGACTCAGAGGTCCTCTGTCTAGGTGTCTAGGTGCCCATGCAGCAGTTTAGAGGGGCTGAAACCCAATCCTCTCTGTGGCACCTCTCCGTAAGCGAACAATGAGCATGGTAAGAGGATAGCCCATGTTTTCCTCAAGGCATCAGGTAGGCCTTTGATCATGCCTATCAGGGTTTGTTGGACCTCTCAACAAGCCCATTGGTTTGTGGATGGTAAGGGGTGGAGCGCTTGTATGTTACACTACACTCCAGCCACATTGACTTCATATAAGCAGACCTGAAGTTTGTGCCCCTGCCAGACACAACTTTCTCGGGGAAACCCACTCCAGTAAAAATCCCCATCAGGGCCTTTGCCACTGCGAGTGCAGTAGTGATCCTTAATGTCCCATGCCCAGAATTCTCAGGCTCACTGCACAGGAGGTTGTCCTCCCATTAAATGTGATGACTACCAAAGGCATAAACCTGCTGCTTGGGTTTCAGCCTGTTGCCTCATGCCCACAATGGTTGGGCACTCCCTTTGTGCCCTACAGAACTCCTTCCTGGTGGTTCCTCCTACATGCAATCCAGTATACTCAGGCCAGCCACCAGGGTAAGAAATGTACTCCTCAGTGGACTCCAGGCCGACCACCGCAGGTGCCCCATCAATCTCAATGAAGGTACATTCAGAGGCTTGTATCCCACGCCCACGCCCACGCCCTCTCCTCTCCCTTTCATCCAAGGGCTGGGCCATTGTTCTAGGCCCCATCCCTTTTGAACTCCCATCATGGGCAGCTAAGGAATATGTAGTAGCACAGATCCAGTCAAGTAGCCCTAATATCTCCACATAAGCCTTGAGCTCCACATCCTTCTAGGTAGTGTACTCCAGGTCATTACCTAACAAACAGTACACAGGATTGGTAGGGCTCACTGCATCTTTCAGGAGACCTGAACACCCATCCCACTCAAATGTAACAAGGGCCACAGGATAGTGACCCTCCCTGTTGTCAGCCACCACAACCTGGTAAAATGCATGGGAAATTACCTGTTCTAGGGAAACCAGCTGACTCCTTACCATAGTCATACTGGATCCTGTATTCCTAGGAGCCTCAACCCCACGCATATTGATGGTGACATATTGCCTATACTTTGTAGCATTTGAGGGCATATGCATCTTATGAACCATCTCACTGTCACCCAGGTACACTAAGGTAACCCCATTAAACTCCCCCCCCCCTTAACTGGGACAAACTCCTCCCTCAGCGCTATACGAGCCACCCCTGCAATCTTTCATCCAGTGGGGGGCCGTCCTCTATATGTAAACTTGGTATCCCCCTTGTAATGTCTATATTCACCGCAATAGTAGCACTTGGGAGTTCTGGGCTGCCGACTCTTATCAGGATATATTTTCTTCTAGTGGTCAGAGTGGGAATGTGAATCAGACCCTTTCACCTGTGAGTTGTTTTTGGGGACCTGAAGAGAATTCCTACTTTTTCTCTCCTCCCTCTTTCTGGGCAGAACCGTGACCACCCTTTTGGGAGTTCTGGGCAGATACCTTTCTGGACATTCTGGTGCTGACCCAGAGGCCCACCTCCTCAGCAAGCTTCCTTTGCTTGCAGCCAACCAGGTGTTGGTGTAGCACTGGAAAACCAGTATCAAGAATGTGCCCCTTTAAAAGCAGGTTATACAACCCTTCATAATCATTAACTTTGCTGCCCCTTACCAAGCCCTTCAGAGCCGTGCCAGCATAGTACTAGAAATCCACCCATGTTTGTTTAGAGAGTTTGTGAGTGGCTCTGAAATGGTGCCTGTACTTCTCAGGGGTCAACCCAAACTTGCCGACTAAAATGGTCTTCTTGGCAGTATAGTTGGTTTGGTCTCTACCTCTAATGTAAGGAGTGTGTCCCTCTTGAACTTGGGCATGTACGTCCAAAGACTACCCCACCAGACCTCCTCTGGGACCCTGTGTACTTTCAAAGCCCCTTCATAGACTGCCAACCATTTATTTATGAAAATCCCCCACATTATAACTGGGCGCCACATCATTTGGGAATTGAAATCTGGACTCATGTAAAGACATTGCGGGAATACTGCAGCCAATATTGTTGTTGCTGGACCCCACTTAAAGGGCTCTGATATCCAGCTTCTGAGGCTAAGCTCACTGCCATCTTCTTTTCTACTATGGCAAGCTTAAACTCCTCTAGAGCATGCTCTTTCTGCAATTTAGCCAGGGCTTGATCCCTGTTAATCTTGTCAAGCTCTAGTTTAAGTTTCCTCTCCTTCCTCCTCTGGGGATAGGCTCTTTGAGGACACACTTCTGCCTAGTCTAGAGTGGACTGTCAGTCCTGAGAGCTAATTGCCCCTGTAGGCTGCATGACAAGACCCTCTGTCGGGTCCTGGCGGGAACCTTCCTCATCCAAGTCTCCTTCTGGGTGGGCTGCTGCCTATGGTCTTAAGGCTTTCTGAAGCTCTGCCTTCTTGGAACTTCCCTTATGGAACACCTCTCTCTCCTGGCAGAACCCCTCGAGGTGAGCCACTGTGTATGCCTGCAGATTGGCCAGCTCAAATTCCATATTGTCAGGTAGGACCACAGACATTAGAGAATAAATGGGATTTAAGCAAAAAGACTATGAAAAAATCAAAAGATATCAGAACAGGGAGAATTGAAAAAAAGCTTGAATTGGTCTAAGTATAGAGATGTAGTGAGCAATGAGTTACTATATGGTATTACACAAACACAAGTCCTATCCTCACCGCTGATTACCAATGTTAGAAATGGGATTCCTGGTTGGTTGAGGTATGCACCAAGGCCAGGCCGGAACCATCACTCTAATCAGGGTAATTTAGATATACACTAAAAGATAACCTGTGCTCACCCTTTGGTAGCTTGGCTGATCTAAAGAGGCAATGTATGAAGTATTTGTGGTAACACACAAACAGTAACGCAATGAATACACCAAAGAAAAACTCCACACAGGTTTATAATAAATACATTATTATATTATAAACAAAACAAGACAAGAATTACAATAATCCAATGTAAAGAAGTTGAGATATTGAATTTAAAAGAAATATATGCAGAAAAGTGCTCATTAGCATGTAGCGCTAAAAAGGTTACTTCAGGTTGCAGTGGACCAGGGTAAGTCAAAGTATGGTCCGACCACGATGGAGCACCAGCCGGCTACAGGGCCCATGCAGGGCGCAGTAAACAAAGCACCTTTCCTGGTAGTAAGCAACAAGATGCATCAATCTTCTCTACGCAGTGAAGGAGATGTGTCAGTTCCGAAGACTGGTGCTGGAGTCTGGACTTGATGCGTTGGTTCCAATCCACGCAGTCAGTGTCGAAGTTGAGTCTCACAGTCAGGAACTCAGATCGGCGCTGCAGGGTTATTGAACCTCGTAGTCAGATCCCACGTCATCGTCGATCCATGCAGGGCTGTCTCCGGATCGGCACTGCGTCAGCATCAAAGGACACTGCGTCGGTTTCGATCAGCGCAGTGATGACAATGAGTTGATTTTGTAGAAAAACACTTCTGAGGCCCAGAACTGGAGAGGGCACCTCAGGCAAGGTTAGGACTCACAGATGACAGAGTCCAGCAGCACCAGCAGAATTGCATGAAGTCTTTTGTGCCGATGAGACTTCAGAAAACAGGAGGCAAGCTGGCATGCCCTTGGAGATCACTTGGAGGAAAGGCAGAGGCCAGCTCCCTTTCAGTACATACAGACAGCAGCAGGTAGTTGGGCAACAAACAGAAAAGCAGATTCCAGATCACCAACCCAGTTGAGTCCTTTAAGCAGTTTCTCTAGCAGAGCTTCAGTTACAAGTCCATTAGAGTCTGATTTTAGGGGGTCAGAGACCCAATACCTATAACCAAAAAATACCTTTGATGTGGGGGGGTGACTTCAAAGCAGTTCTCTCGAGTGCACAAGTATACCTTTCAATTCAGATCTCTCTGCCACGCTATCTGTGGGGGCGGGGGGCTAATCAGACCTTTGTGTGGGGACAGGACACAGCCTATTCAAGTGAAGCCGCTCCCTTCCATCCTGCCCAGGCAAGGCCATCAGAATGCAGATGTATGTAGATGGGTACTCAGACACACCTATCCTTCCTGTGTTGTGGATGTCTGGAGGGAATGCATAAAGTGTAGCTGTCCCAGACGTTTATTGCCACTTTCTGCATTGACAAGATAAAAAATATTGAATATGATTTGAGGACAACATTAGAGCACCTTCCAATCATACCATATATCAGCCTCCCCTCTCCTCGAACTGCTGTGGTCCCCAATCCCCCCTGTTCATACCCCTAAAACAACACTTCTTGGAACTTATTCAAAACCTTTAAGGAAAGTGCTATTCTAAAAATTCTTGCAGCACTGAAGCCCTCAAACCACGTCAGTGAGATCAAATCATCTATACTCCCACTCTGGACCAAAACAGTAAATGCCTCACTACTTCAAGGCTCTCTTCCTGACTGCCTAAAGTCTGTGAAGGTTACCCCTATTGTGACAAAATCCAGTGCAGATCACACGGACCTAAACACATTCTGTCAAATCCCCAACATTCTGACTCTGTGAAAGCTACTAAAAAATGAGTCCACTTCCAACTATGTAACCATATAGAACAATTCCAACTGTTAGACCAATTCCAATTCAGCTCCCTTCAGGGTCATGACAGAACCTACTCTTACACACACTGTGCTTGACGCATTAAAAATGCAGGATCAGAATAAATCTCGCCTTTTAATCCTCCTCGACCTATTGTGATCTTTTGATGCGTTAAACATAACAGCCTAATTCCACACAGGTCACTTTAGGGGTTTCACAGGGCTCCACACTCTCACCCACTGCTTGCTCATGGAGCTGTTAACTGAAATTCTGATACGTTTCAACATCCACTGTCACATGTACGCCGATGACGCCCAACAGTACATGTACGTTTTTGCCTCAAAGGAGATCACGTCCCTCACCATAACTCTACAAAAACCCCAAATCTTGCTGACCTGCAACCACCTCAAATTAAAGCTTTCAAAACGGAATTCCCCTTAATCGCCCCTCCCAAACAGTTACCCATTATCGAAAATTCAATATTGTAAAAGAATGCAACCAGCTTGACACATGACGGCAGTGACTTGAAAATAAAATGTTATCATAATTAAATGTCTCCACATGACCATGACATAGCAGTCACAATTGTAGGTGCCCGCTGGAAATGCAGCAAGCTATAAACCTCCACAACCTGGTATGAACTATCATACAAAGAGCAGTTTTAAATACGTTTTGGATTTTGAATAATTTTGTTTTCCAATATTAGCATATCAGTTTCCCATAATAACACAATTGTGTATCAAATATGCAATGTTAGAAATGGGATCTCTGTTTGGCTAAGGCTTGCGCCAAAGCCAGGCAGAGACCACCACTCTAGTCAGGGCAAGGGAGTTACACGCCAAAGATAACCCCTGCTCACCCCCTTGGTAGCATGGCACAAGCAGTCAGGCTTATCCCAGAGGACATGTGTAAAGCATTTGCGCATGTACACTGCAACAACATCCCAGGCACACTACAAAAGGAACTCCACACAAGGTTATATCAAAAATAGCCTTTGTATTCTGATAACACATTAGAATAATAAACACACAACATTCACTGTGCCAACTGGCACGGGAAATATTCACAAGGGATTATATACACATGACAGGGCCACATGGACCACTGTCAGAACCATCACAAAGCGAACTTAGTAAAAGTAAAACAGGTCATAAATGTACAACCAGTAACCACTGGTAATCACTGTACCTAACATCAGCCTGTAACATAAACTACAATGTACATTATGCACAGTATCACATCAGTCGCAAATTACATTCTGCGCCAACCTCACCAGCATAAACACATTATGCAATCTTCTCACAAGTCTAAACACATTAGACCCTAACCTCCTAAGCGTAACTCACATTAGGGGCATAACTCACACAGTGAAACATAATCTCACTAGCATAAACGCTAGTTTAACGTGTACGTCCGCCCCTTGGCCCTCCTGGCCAGGGACGAAAGATCAAAATGATCTCCTATGCGGACGACACGCAGCTTATCTTCACCTTCTCTAACGGCACTGTTGTATTTGCCTGTGTTTATTTGATTCCTACTCTGGAATCTCCTTGTTGTCATGGTGTTCTGGATGTTCCAGTTCTCTGTATTACCAGTTGCTGATCCGTTGTGCCAGTGTATGGTGCGGCGGCTCGTTGTTCTTCATTAAACTCACCAACCAACTATTACGCAGTTTCCCGTGATTCATTTGACACCCACAACATTATTTTGGCGACTGAGGACTTGGGGTCAATCGAAAACGAGCCACTGCTTCGAGATCTATTTTTTTTTCTCTTGCCTTGAAAGAAGAAGTTTCACTCTAGTTTTAAATTTTCTCTCTTTACCCTACTTTAACCTTCTCCAGCGGCTGAATGTCTTAAAGGGAATTTATTTCCCCAGCGGCAGTGTGTCATCTCCAATTTCAAAAGGTGAGGAGGTCGTAGGGTGGGCTACTTTGAAAGAAAGTCGAGTGGTTAAGCTGACGTTGGAAAAGAAAGTCGAGTGGTGAACCTGAATTTAAGGATTCAAGTTATGCTTGGAAAAGTATTTCGAGAAGCGCAGAATGCATTGCTGAAATAACTGACCTCTTTTGTGTTCAGTCTCACCGGTCTTCAACTGTCCCGTGAGATCGTTACATCTAGAGCGCTCTCCGCTTTTGATGACGTTGTAGAATGCGCATTGGGACATGGTGATTTCCCTCACGTCACATTTCAGCACCGTTCTGAGATTCTAGCAGCAGCGCTCACGTTAGCATTCTGCCCAGCAACATTTTCTCGACGTTCCACGCAGCGTGATTACAGAGCAGTAAGACTCAACGCGAGTGTAGAGTGTCGCTTTGGCATCAACGAGTTTCATGCAGCCGACTTTTATCAAAAACGTTGGTTTATGTTGACTAATAACGAACCCTTTTTTCCCACAGTGCCATCGCATGAGGCACTCTTCTAGTTTCTATACGGCCACGGAGGAAATTCAGGCAATCTGCTGAAGTACTGGAGTGAATGACTTACTGAATATAAGATTCTTTATAGGACATCAAAGTTGTGCTTACAACCGTGGTAGTAAGATAATTATTTTTATAGTGGGATTTCAACTGGTTGTAAGACATTTATTTTTACAGAGGCATTTCAACTCATTTTTTATTAACAATATTCTTCACATTTTATTCTGCTTTTATTATTTAATGTTAAAATTGCATTTTATCTTGTGATTGTTTATTGTTATTCTTTTCTGGCTAAGAATGCAATCTGTCAATCAACCCCCCCCCCCTTTTCTGGAAAGTCCTGGTACACCGCAAATTCAGTGGAGGCAGTGGGTTGATGCCTTTGAGACATATATTGGTGCCATAGGCCCTTCTAGATATAGGGCTGAAAGAAAGAAATTCTTACTTTTAAACTGTTTAGGATTTGAAGGAAGGGAGGCCTATAAGCATTTACCAGATTTGGTCCTTACTGAGGGTGAAGTTATCGATGAATATCAAGAGACCATAAAAAAACTGGTCATCAAGTTTGATGTTCAACCAAGTTTAGTTGTATTAAGGCATAAGTTTTTTAAAAGAGCCCAACTTCAGAGTGAGGATGTTGATTTAAGTGCTTTACGTAAACTTTGTGCTGAATGCCAGTTTGGTGATTTTAGGGACCAACTGGTGAGAGATCAATTTATCGCACACTGTTGTGATAAACATATACAACAGAAGTTACTTACAATGGGAAACCCAACTTTGGAGGAAATCATAAAGGTTGCAAAAAGTCTAGAGCTTGCTCAAACTTCTATTAAGGAATTGAGCAAAACAGAAGTTCATAAAGAAAGTGTAAATGCTGTTGTTTCTCAAACAAAGCCTAGTTTTTCCAGAAAAGATAAGTCCAATGACAAAGGTGTCTACAAAAAAAATATGTGTTATAGATGTGGTTATTCTCCGCATTCTAAAGAGAATAGTTTTTGTCCTGGAAGGAATGCAAAGTGTTATAAGTGTGGAAAATTTGGCCATTTGGCTAAAGTTTGTCAAGCGAGTTTGAGTAAAACTGAAAAAGTCAGTTGTGTGTTGGAAGATGAAGATGTTTCAGAGAGTGTAATGGTGAAAGAATTCAAAGACATGATTGTCACTGTGACTGAGGATGGTGTGGTTACTGGCGATCCTGCTGAATGTTTAGACCCTTATGTAGATATTCTTGTGGGTGATGTGTGCTTAAAGCTACTTGCGGACTCCGGTGCGAGAATTACCATGATTTCTTTGGATTTGTTCAAGCAATCTTGGGCAGATAGGGAATTATTTCCACCTGACAGGGCGCCTGTTTCCTATGAGGGACGCAAAATCGTTTTGGAGGGTTACATTGAAGACATCTTGCAGTTAAAAGACAGAAAGATACAAGGACAGATTTATGTTGCTGTACGGGGTTTGAACGTTTTAGGTTGGTACCATCAGGGATTATTTGGCATGTTACTAAGACCAGGCGCAAAAGAACAAGTACTGGTTGTACTGGATATGCCTGATTCATTGTCTCTGGAGAAGGAATTTCCAAGAGTCTTTTCTGATTCTCTTGGTGAAATTTCAGGGTTCAAGCATAGAATTAAAATTAAAAGTGATGCTGTGCCCGTGAAACATAAAGTAAGGTCTGTACCGTTTAGTTTGAGATCAGATCTCAAAGCAGAACTCGAAAGGTTGGAGAAAAATGGGATTATAGATCCCATTGAATCTAGCTTGTGGCTTAGTCCTTTGGTTGTCGCACGCAAACGTAATGGAGAGATTCGTCTCTGTTGTAATCTCAGGAGTCTCAACATGGAGATTTGGGTGGATGCCCATCCTCTTCCTAAAATTGGGGATTTACTGGAAGAGCTGAGGGATGCACAGTGGTTTTCTAAAATTGATTTAGCCTCTGCGTACCATAAAATTGTTCTGTAAGATGAGTCCAGACATTTTACTGCTTTTAATTCTCCCTTTGGCACCTTTCAATTTTGTAGAATGCCGTTTGGGCTTGCCTCTGCGGCTTCTGTTTTTCAAAGGATTATGCAGAGTGTGCTAAAAGATGTCAAGGGTGTTGTTATTTTTCAGGACAATGTTTTGATTTTTGACAAATTTTTGGATCAACATGATCATATTTTAAGGTCAGTCTTGAACAGATTTGATGAGAGAGGGATTGTTGTCAAGAAGACCAAATGTGAATTTTGGAAGAAAGAAGTCGAATTTCTCGGTCATTTGGTCTCCGGTTTGGGAGTTTCTCCTAGACCTAGTTTGGTTAAGGCTGTTGTTGATTGTCCAGCACCTAAGAACAAAGATGAATTGCGTTCATTTTTGGGTTTATGTGAATTTTATTCACGTTTTATCCCAGATTACGCCACCAAAATGAAGTCCCTTTTGAATATGCTTAGATCCAGTGTTACCTTTGTTTGGGATCAGCTTTGTCAGTCGACTTTTGATTTAGTTAAATCCGAATTGGTCAATGCTAAGTTCTTGAAGGCGTATGATCCCAGTGTCATTTGTGTTATTACTGTTGATGCGAGCAATTATGGTCTTGGAGATGTGCTCACTCAGGTTGTTGATGGAAAAGAAGTACCTATCAGCTATGCTTCAAGGGTTCTTAGGGATCCTGAGATCAATTACTCTGTGATTGAGAAAGAGTTACTAGCATGTTACTAGGCTTGTGAAAAATTTCGTACTTATGTTTGGGGAAGGAAGTTTGTAATCCAGACAGATCATAAGCCATTGATCTATATTTTATCGGGTGATCGTATTAAGTATGCCACCCCTCGCATTGCTCGTCTCACTACTAAGCTTTTGCAATATCAGTTTGTTGTGAAACACATACCGGGCAAAGACAATTGTACAGCAGACATGCTTTCTAGATTACCTTTGCAGGAAAATGATGGTCCTGAGTTGGAGGAGGATAGAGAGGATTGTTTTATCGCCTTTTTGGATGCTATTGTCAGTGGTGGCTGTTCTGAGAGAGAGTGGTTTGATGCCATGAGTGCTGATGTGACTTTGTCAAAAGTAAAAGATTTTATTGTTGCTGGATGGCCTAGGGAAAAGAATTTGCCTCAACATATTCAACCATTTTGGAAAGTTTCTGATGAACTTTCTATTGAAGATGGGGTTGTTATGAGAGATGACAGGTGTATTCCACCTCTGAATTCACGTGTCAGTCTCATTGATAAGGCACATGAGGGTCACCTCGGTCTAACTATGACTAAGAGACGTTTGAGATTGCATTATTGGTGGCCTTCAATGGATGGTGAAGTGGAAGAAAGGGTCAAGCTATGTTGTGTTTGTGCTACTGCTGAGAAAGGCTTAAAAGTTGCTGTTCCTCCTTTGCAGCCCATTCCTTTTCCTTCTGGACCTTGGCTTAAGATTGGTATTGATCGAGGCGTGGCTAGCGGCATGGAGGAGTGAGACGTGCCTCAGCTCAGCTCCCGGCCCGCCGCTTAAATCCGACATTTATTCTCACCCCAAAACGACTGAAAACCTGTGAGACGGTAACCGGAGACAGTGCGGATACCCTGACCGTGGCTCCGCCGGTTCCCCTGCCAATCGGAGCTCGCAACCGGCCTGATAGACAACGGAGGCTGGAGCCGCGCTGAGACAACAAGATGGTGCCCACGGAGAGCCGACTAGCCCAGCAGTGATCGGAGCGAGGAAGCGGCTTGGCGCCCTGTGAGCTCGCTGGCGGACGGAGGCGAGTGCCAGAGGAGATCGGAAGGTGGAGGGGCGGACGCCCGTTCATCGCTCCCCCAATCGGTGAGTGCTTGCCTACCCCGGCGCTGAGGAGGGCGGATCCATCCGAGGCCTCTGCCTTAGTGCGGGGGAGCCTGAGCTTGAGCCCGGTGGTGACGCCGGGAGACCGCGCTGGAGCAGCGCTTCCCTGGGTCCCCCCCATCCAGTGACTGTACTCAGTGCGGGGTAGCCAGAAGTGTAGCAGACGTCCCGCCACGGAGGGGGTGTGGAAAGACCGCCTTTGCAGGGGCCTTGGCCGGAGCGGACCCCCCCTGGATCCTAGGACACGGAGGAGGCTCTTCCATACCAGGGCGAGCCTGAACAGCGGGGGGCCCACAGCGCATCACGTGGGTGATAGAGATAGACATACACTGCTTGGAGATCTAACCCCTGACTTTCATTGTGCGTTACCCAGGGGGTGCCCGATTGTGTGAACACTGTGTGAGAACGGGCGAGCTAAGGGGAAGCCATTGGGACTGACCCCCCCCTCACCCGCCGTGCATTGCACTTCCTGGACATTTGTACCTGACTTGTGGGGAACAATGGGGAAGAGGGACCCGCCTGCCCGAGCTGCCCGACAAGAATCCATTGAGAATTACACAATGGCAAAATCGCAGAAGGAGCAACCCCAGAATCCCCCGGAAAAGCACACAGACATGGCTCTGCTTTTGGAGGTGATCCAGGCCTCTAGAATCGACATCAAAGACTCCAGAATGGCGTTGGAAACTAAAATAGGCGAAGTAGGATCCGAAGTGCTGCTCTTACGTCAAGACTTTCGCAACCTCACTGAGAGGGTAACCACGGCGGAATCCAGAATCAGGGAGACGGAGGACTCTTTCGCCACACTTCGCAAAGAAATGGCGGAGCTGCAGGCGTCCCACAGACAGCTTCTGTGGAGGGTGGATGACGCCGAAAATAGGGCACGAAGAAATAACCTCTGCTTCGTGGGCTTGAGGGAGGAAATTGAGCGGACTGACACGGCAGCCTTCCTCCAGGACTGGCTGCGTACCACCTTCCCGCATGCCCAGTTCTCTACCTGTTTTGTGATCGAAAGAGCACACCGGGCATTGCTGGCGAGACCGCCGGAGGGGGCGAGGCCGCGGCCATTCATCGCGCGCTTTCTAAACTACGCGGATAGAGATCTCATCCTCCGTGAAGCCAGGAAGGCGGATGAGCTGAACTTCGAAAACACGCACGTCATGATCTTCCCGGACTACAGCCAAGACGTCCAGAAGCTGAGAAGGTCGTACGACTCGGTCAAGGCGAAGCTCCGGACTTTGAATATATCGTATATGTTGCTCTTCCCGGCTAAATTGAAGGTGATGTTTAAAGGAAAATCGCACTTCTTCAGCCACCCGGAGGAGGCCTGGCAATGGTTGGAAGAGAGACCCCTGCTTCGAGAGGCTGAGGAAGAGGGCCGCAGAATCCGGTCGGAGCTCGCGGCAGCCAACTTTAGAAGAAACTCACCGAAACCCCAGAGATCTCAAATCCCGCGAATGCGAAGAGGCTCACAACCGTCACCATATATGAACCCCCGCCTGAATAGCAGAGGATTGCTGGACTGTGACGCGTCCTCTGCTGTCACCGAACAACGGGAGACCGGAACCAGTGGTCGGGCCACTCGGCTCTCAACGGACGAGGGAGAACTGGACAACGAGACATTATCGGAGGTGGAGGAAGCGACAGACCGCTCAACACACCCTCTGGAGGTGCTGATACGGGAGATGGAGCAGGGGGCGACAGGTGGAACACAGGAACAGGACATTGACACGCAAGACTCGCAGTCGTGAAATGGTTTGGGACCAACATCCGTGTTGGCAGCGGGCCGCTGCTGACACCACGCAAGTTATACATACTTTCTCTTCTTTTCACTGTATGAACTCAGTTGGGCGCTTCTGGGTTGCGGTTGTGGGACATGTGGTCTGATTTGCTCCAGATACGACAGGACTCGGAACACGACGCACCCACGAAGCTGGCAGCCCTTGTGGAACTCACGTTCTGAGCCCTGGGGCTGGATTGATATCTGTCCTTTTGGGTGTGCGACAGACCTTTTACTGCCTGAAAGTCCTAGGAGCTTGTGATTTCTTGGAAGGACTGGATGGGGGAAAAAGGTGGGGAGGGGGGTGGAAGGAGGGGAACAGTTGCTACAGTTTTTTGCGGGGAGGGGTTCTGGTTGAGGGATTGGGGGGGTAAGTTGTTTTTTTGCAGTCATGCGGTTTGGTACTATGTGCTGTACTTCCACACCGGAGGTCTCCCGACCTTAACGCCCGGATGGCTAATGCAATGTTGGCATCAGATATGGCCTTAGAGAAAATACGGGTACTGACATGGAACGTGAATGGTTTGGGTAACAAAATCAAACGGGGTCTGGTGAATAAATATCTGAAGAGAGTAGGCCCAGACATAGTTTCCTACAGGAGACTCACCTTAAGGGTTCGGCCTGTGCATTTATAGCGAGGGGTAGATATAAAGTGCTGGGACACGCGGGCTATACGACTGACTCCAGGGGGGGGCGGTTATTGTCAAGACTGCTTTCCCATTCCGTGTCACACGTACTTGGGATGATCCACTAGGAATGTGCGTAGGAGTACAGGGAACATGGCGTAGGCGCACCTACACTCTCATCTCAGTATATGCACCCTCGAAGCTGCAGGCTACGGCTTTGAAGAAGCTAGCGACCATACTCCTGGACACCTCAGACTCTATTCAGTTGGTGGGTGGAGATTTTAATGACGTAATGGATAAGACTCTAGATAGATCAGGAACGCCCAGTACCCATGTCTTGCGGACCCCCCTCACTCAAACAATGTCTGACATAGGCTTAACTGATGTCTGGCGACTGCTGCACCCGGACACCATTGCATATTCCTTCTACTCAGCTGCACACAAGGTATTCTCTAGGCTGGACTATGTATTTATGCACAGACAAGAGCTAACCATGGAGGACACAGCAGAATACCTGGCAAGAGGTCTCTCTGATCACTCGCCTCTACTAGTATCGCTAGGCTGCTCTAGACATGGAGGAGAGACCTCGTGGCGCCTTGCCGCCTGGGACCTCACGAATAAAATTATACTTAAAGGCATTAGAGCCGACGCCCGGGTCTACTTGGCTGACAATGACGATTCGGTAGACTCAGCTGTGACCCTCTGGGAAGCGCTGAAGCCGGTAATGAGGGACAGAAAAAATGGAAGACTGGGGGAGGAGAAGAGGAGGCAGCAGGAGGAGGTGGGAAACGTCGAGCGAGAAATAGTGGAGCTCGAGAGGGAACACCTCCATACTAAAAGCATTACAGTGCTGCGTAAACTTCTGGACACTCAGAGGTGATACCAGGAATTGGTCCTAGAGGAGGCAAGAACACAAAACCTGGCAACACTCCATAGGTTATATGATGTAGGGGATAAGTCGGGCAAACTTCTAGCGTGGCTTAGCCGTAAAGAACGAGCGGCGAGATGGGTGGATGGAGTCAAGGACGACAGGGGAAAGATGGTGTGCTCGGACCCTCATATTGCAGACACATACGCAACTTATTATGAACGCTTCTATGAAGCCAGACCACTGGGCACATGCGACGACGCCCTACTCTACCTGACACAGGTCACTCTGCCCGTGGTGGACGCTGCGGCCCTTCCAGCATTAGAGGCTGACATCTCTCTGGAGGAGGTGAAGACCGCCATCTCGGAGCTGAAACCGGGTAAGGTCCCTGGCCCGAATGGATTTCCCCCGGAATTCTTTAAGGGTACAGTGGACATACTAGCCCCCCACATGCAAAATCTCTTTACTGAGGCCTGCCGGGAAGGAGGCCTGCCGGCTGACCTCGCCATGGCAATCATTATACCTATACATAAGGAGGGCAAACCTCGTGAGGACTGCGCCTCGTACCGGCCTATCTCCCTGCTGAACACGGAGGTGAAGGTCCTCGCCACGGTCTTGGCGCGACGGTTAAAGGCGGTACTGCCTGACCTGATACACCTGGACCAAACTGGTTTCCTGCCAGACCGAGCCACGAAATTCAATCTCAGGCGCACGCATAACTGGCTGCAGGAGGTGAGGGATAGGGAGCTGCCGCATTGGTTCCTTTCCCTAGATGCCGAGAAGGCCTTTGACTCGGTGCATTGGCCATTCCTAGAGGCCGTGCTGCAAAAATTTGGCCTTGGCCCATAATTCTGTGCGTGGATACGACTTTTATATACCAGCCCACGTGCCAGAGTGAGAGTCAATGGGAGGCTCTCCCGCATCATTAATATCCAAAGGGGCACCCACCAGGGTTGTCCCCTGTCACCGCTTCTATTCACGCTTACTATTGAAGTGCTGGCGGCCAAGATTAGGCAAAACCACAGGATCTCAGGCTTCCGGGTCGCTGCTGCGGATGCCACGCAGGAAAAAATATTGTTATATGCGGACGATATCCTTTTGTACATCACTAACCCACGGACTACAGTGCCCGAATTATTCAGAGAGCTGGAGCGCTATGGCAGCTACTCCGGCTATGCCATCAACTGGCACAAATCTGTCCTCTACGACCCTAGTGGAGGTGCGCGGGTGGAGGTGCTTCCGGATCGACTGATAGTCTCTGAGGAGGGCTTTCAATATTTAGGGGTCTACGTCACGCTTGATAGGCAACTGTCGCGTCGCAAAAATGTAGACAGAATACTCTTGAACTCTGCATCGGATATGGACCGCTGGCGACGACTCCCCTTGACACTCCTGGGCAGGGCAGCGATGTACAAGATGATCATATTACCTAAGTACCTCTACGCTCTACAGAACGAGTACTATCTGCTCCCAGACAGCGTACTACGTAAAGCCCATGCAGACCTCCGAGCCTATCTCTGGTTAGACAGACAGCACGAGAGTAGCATTGACCACCCTCCAACGACATCAATATAGTGGTGGAATCTCGCTCCCCAACCTTGAAGCCTATTATTGGGTGGAACATGTATCCCCCATTAATGACTGGCTGCACGCCCCGGCGGATCACCCCACATATACACTGGAACGGGCCAAATTATCCCCCCATGCTTTGCTAACATACCTACATGGCAGATCAGCGACGAAGTCACTCCTCCCGGCCACAAACATCACACTCCGAGCCTGGAGAATAGCCACCAGACGCACAGGCTGGGATAAGCGGCCTACAAGGCAGACCCCGCTCTGGCATTGGAAGTGGCTCCCTGAGTTGTATAAACTTACCGGGTTTAGGAGATGGGATGATATAGGGATATCCACGATAGGCGACGTAATCGCTAGAGGTGACCTAAAACCCTTTGCGACCTTACAGGTAGAATATGGTTTACACCGAACACAGTTCTATAAATACACCCAACTGCGGCATGCGTGGAGAGCACAGTCCGTGACCTTAGAAGGCCTCCCCGAGTATGCCCCGCTGGAAGGTAGACTACTACAAGAACGGATACCGAGCAAGGCTGTATCGCTTACGTATAAAACACTTACCAATAATATGCTGGGGGACCTTGCGAGCCTTAGAACGACATAGGAGAACGATGTGGGCACACTTGAGGACATAGATTGGGACACCGTTTTAATGCACCACAGGGAGGTGGCCATAAAATCCCGGCTTCGTCTAATTCAATATAATGTACTACATAGAACATACTATGATAGGGTGAGACTGTTTAAAATGGGGAGAACCATGGACACCAAATGCTTACGATGTCAGTGCGAGAGAGGGGATTTTTTCCATACATTGTGGACATGTGATAAAATTCAGTCCTACTGGACCCTAATCTTTGCTGAACTTAAAGATGTCCTGTCAGTACCACTGGAACAAGAGCCCAAGCTAGTCATCCTGGGCATGACAAATGATGTTGATCTCCCACGTCCTTTGCTGGTGTTCCTGACCTTGGCGCTAGTGGTGGCAAAACGGGATATTGCAAAATACTGGGGAGCGGTGACAGTCCCTACTGTGGAGGAGAGGGTTGGATCTTTACATGGCAGCGGAGCATGTGACATACAAAGCCAGGGGCTGCCCGGATAAGTTTAAGAGGGTCTGGTCGAAATGGAGACACTATCACGGATTGGATGGGGGTTGGGATTGGGGGGCATATGACTCATGACTGGTGAGATGGAAAGGGGGTGCGAAGGGACCGGGGTAATTGTCTTGAATCGAACCTGATGCAACAGGACCGCACTGAGAGTTCAGCATTCTTACACAAATGCCTGCCGGGCAGGATGGGGGGTTGGGAACTGAAGGAACTGTATGGTGCCACTGTTATGACTGCGCAGTTAAGTTCTGAACAAGCGATGTTAAGCTGATTTTTGCATACACACTATGATGTTTGTTCAAGGGAAGGGGACAGGGGGAATTAACCAAAAAAGCAGTCGCTTGAATGGTTCACATGAGTGCCTCCTTAATTAAGCGGTTGGTATGTGGAGAAATGGACATTGATATCGCCGGACTGTTTTTGCTGACCGTCCTAAGACAGAGCGGAGGACTCCTTGGGTTTACTTTGAAGTGTACTTATGCGTACTTTGAAACATGTATGTTAACCCTTTCGATTCTCATGAAGAGCTCAGATCGTCATGATGCACAGTTGAGCTGTGCTGATGACGAGCTGAGCTCGTCATGACACCAGCAAAATGGCAATTTTCAGCACAGGGGGGGGGGAACGCCTAGCAGCCAAGGTGTTAATGTGGATTTCTTCCCATTTGAGCGTCTGCAATAAAAATGTTTTAAAAAAAAGATTGGTATTGATCTTGTTGGGCCATTTTATTTTCTTCCATCTCATCTTAGATTTGCCTTTGTACTAATGGATTTTCATAGTAAATGGCCTGAGGTTAAATTTTGTACCAACCCTACTGCTAATTGTGCCATTCTCTTCCTCAGAGAAATAATTAACAAAATGTTGGAGCCATCGGGCTCTGTAAACAACTGTGGGGCCTAGAACTGCCCATGGGCCACTCTGGCTCTTTAAGTAATAATGCCCCAAACTGTGGGTGCGGCTTGCTGACAGACAGGGCCGCTCTGACTCGGTGCCTTGCACTGCCACCGAAAACAAAACCTGCTCCCTTGTGGAGTGGGAGTGATATGAGGCCATGTCCCCTGCCCAGCTAAAACTCACCGGGCTCCGGCGCAGCGGACTTCTCTTTTCGGGCAGCCGCCACCGCGGGACTCCTCTCTCTGGATGCGGGCCATGCTTCACCCGGTCCCCCGTCTCGGGACTGGGACTTAAGATAGGGAGCCCATTAGGCTATGGGCTAACTCCTTTACCGGGGCTCCCCCAGCTAATGGGAGCCCCGCAACGTGCTCACTGCTTCTGGCTTCCTACGGCCCAGCCGCAGGCCCCGCCCACATCGTAGGCAGACTTGCCAGACTTCTGGGTGGCCATGGCAGGGCAGCAGCAGTGGCAATCTCAGGCGGCAAATGGGGGGTGGTTCCCTAGGTACTCAAAGTGTAAAGGGGTGGACACCCGCTGGGAGTGGCAAGCATGCTGGGTGGGCACCCGCCGAAAACAATAAAAAAGGGCATGCAAAGACGCAGGGTGGGCACCTGCATAATTAAAGTGAAATGAGTGGGGTGGGCACCCGCAAGGCTCACGAGGAGGGGGGTAACCATACAAGGGGGATTCCCTCAGCCAGGGCTGCAGCGCAGTGCTGCTCAGCCCCCAGGCTCTCCCTCTCCTGGGAAAAGCTCAAAAAGCGCTCCCAGGGCGCTTGGCAGGCTAAAACAAGCCTTGGCAAAGGAAAAGCAACCAAAAAGGTCCAAGAGGTCCTGGGGCATCAAGGGGGCAATGTAGGGGCCAGCACGCAGGGTACTCCAGCAAGGAGGCAGCTGCCATCGTGGTCCCTCCTGGGCCCCACCTGCAGCAAGCCCCCCTCTGTCAGGATTGAAAAAGAGAACATTTTTATGGGGGCACAGCCCCTGCTTTTATACACCATTTTCCTTTGTCTACAACTGTAGGGCAAGGGGAGAACCAGATACAACTGGTTCAGGAGCACTTGAGCACTTTGTTTTGCTCAGCTCCTCTCTTCTATTCACAGGACAGGCCAGGGACATCAGAAGCACCACAGGGGGGCGAAGCTAGCATTGTGGAGGGAATGCACAGCCCAATTCAGGTCCCAGGTGCAACTCCTCCCTCCCATCTACATGCAGATCTCCCTATTCACCCCCGGGCAGACCCATCCTGGCTCCTGGAGCCAAGCACACCAGCCAGCACCTGTCACTCACAAGCCAGACAGGCAATTCACATCACACAGCACACAGAAATGGCAATTTCTAAAAGTGACACTTCTCCACTAGTCACAATAAATATGGGCACACCATTGCACAGCATTTATTCTCACGAGTTCGCACATACTAAACTCGCCCCTGCACTCCTCTCAGGAATTATCATGAACACACATATCCCCCATGCATTCCTATGGGAGGGCTGGCCAATCTCAGCACACACACTCAGAGAGCACACACACTTTACACTGGGCCACAGTGCAAAGAGTGGGCAGAGGTCAGAAATCACTACCATCATGTCATATTAAAAAGCAAAAAGTTCAGGGGTGAACCTGCCAAAGTTAACAAACTCAAAGAAAACATTGTCTGTGATTGCAAAATGACCTTATTCAATATGGCTAGGGCGGACCCTCTGAATTAAGTACTATGCTGAGCTGCATCTTGGGGAGCTACTTCCAGGGTATTGGGGAGCTACTGGTAGTTCCCAAGCTATCTGTTAGAGACCCCTGAACAAAAAATTGCCTGTATAACTCGCAAAGCTCTACACTTCAACAACCTAATACATCCTGCACACAACCTAGGGCTATCTGGTGGTTGCAGATCCTCTCGAAGTGTTTAATCAAAAAGGAGGTACTAGGAGCAGTACCTCTGCTTTGAAAATATGTCAAATTCAACAAGAGGGGGTACTGTGTCTAGAGACAAAGAAAGAAAGTAAAACAAAACTAGATTGTGGTCAGAGAGATTAGGAGAGATATGAAGAACTACTTTGTGTTGGTCTCACACACCCCTAGGGATGTCATGCTTCATCATTGGGCTTAGCCTCCTCTACATCAGCAGCTGTGTGCCAGCTGCGGGACATAGTACCTGGACCTTAACCCCTGTATAACCCTAGTTATTGCTTGACCTGCACCCCAATGTCTTCCATAGGAGCACAGCAGACCACAGACCCTGGCTTTATGCTCTAAACCCCCAAGCCTTCAGCTACATGCAGGTTGCCAGAGGGTGGAGAAGTAGCCCGTAATATTTACTTCTGGGGCACCCACAAACAGGACAAAGCCACAGAATTCCCAGTGGGCCCACTTTTTCAGGCTCCCTAGTAGTTCAACCTCTATTGTTCCTGAGAGAGTGTTACAAGCCCTGAAGACACAGTCCACAAAAGGTCTGAAGTACAATTCCAGAGTTGGATCCTCTACATTCCGGGAAGTTGTCCTCAGCTATGACTGTCCGTCCTCTTCAATTGCTCCACTTCTTCGCAATCCTTCTTCCCCATGTAGATGTTTAAAAGTGGAGATGGAGAGTTATAGTACCTTGGAGTTGCCTAAACAATCCAGTCCAGTAGTGGAACTGACATGGATCAGCCCATTAACAACCACTTCTACAGTAGACTGAGAAGAACAAAGATAGCAGCTTGGTGGAAAGTCTCAGAACACCTGTTGGACTTGACCCTCTCTGCAGGGTCACTACCAAACTTTTTGCCTTCATCCTTACTGCTTTCTGAAGCTGTCTTGTTGCCTTTTTGTACACTCTACCACTGTTAACCAGTGCTTAAGTGTGTGTGCTCTCCACTAAAATATGGTTAAATTGACTTACACCTGATTGGCATATTTAATGTACTTAAAAATCCCTAGTAAAGTGGTACAAAATGTAACCAGGGCCTGTATATTTAAAGAGACAACTTGGTCTGCAGCACTTATAATGCCACCCACTTAAGTAGCCCTTTAAAACATGCCTCAGGCCTGTCTCTGTAGCCTATGTGCAAACTGCCCATGTTGACCTTGCAAAATAAACAAGGCTTAAACATCCCTTTTTGCACATGTAAATCACCCATAAGGTAGGCCCTAAACAGCCCACAGGGCAGGATGCAGTGTATTTAAAAGGTTGGACATGTTCTTTTAGGTTTTCCATGTTCTGGTAGTGAAAAACTCCTACATTTGTTTTTCGCTACTATGATGCCTACCTCAACCATAGGATAACATTAGGATACCTTTTTACATTTAATAAGTGATACCGTTTGTTTGGGAACAGCTAAAAATCCCATGTCTGTTCTCCAAAGAATTGTAATTGAAAATCATCTTTAATGGTAAAGTTAGATTTTTAAGTCTAAATTCTGAATATACTACTTTTAGAAAGTTTATATTTTCTTATCCCAACTATTTGGTGCCTGCAGACTGTGTACTGGGTCACATGACTGTAATTAGAGTGGCAAGTGGCCTTCGTGTATTCCTCCCAGATAGTGAGACAAAGGGGAACTAGATGTTGGCAGGGTGAACTATCCTACCAGATGGGAGGGGAGTAGCTGTTCCCTGCCCAATTTACATGTCAAAGGAACTGCCTCAGCACACTCACAAAGAACTTCACACCAGCCCTTGTCACCTTAGACCTCTAGGAGCCTGGACACAGAGAAAGGACATTCTAGAGCATCTGTCGGGGAAAACTCCAAACGTTTCTTCCACTTCAAAGCTGGCACCAGGAATAAAACTGGAACCACTCTTTAGCTCACTCCTGGACTTGTGTAGGGCACTCAGAAGGCATACTCTGCATTTTAGAGGGCTGCCCTGCGGATTGACACCTGCTTTGTACTTCAGAGAACTGCCCTGCTGCTTCTAGAGGATTGCCCTGCTACGTGCAACCTGTCTTGAAGCTTCAGAAGACTGCCCTGTGTCTTGAGAGATTCTTGCTGCTTGAACCTAGGACTACCAGAGTGACTCCAATAGCTAGTTGACCGACCTTCTTTTCGGAGCTACAGGGACACAAAAAGCTCCAACAACTTGAACCCTGCCTGCACCTGGCACCTTCTTGAAGTGAGTGCTACCAGCAAGTGGTGCCCACACAGTCCTAGACCCTTGGAAGTGGTGCTAAAGGATCCCAAACAGCCAACACCCAAATCTTGGTTGTGAGACTTTTTTTTATCCAAAACTTGCTCTGAGTACTGGCAGGTGACTGGGAATTACCAGCTCGGTGTTGCACCCAAGGGGAATTGATCGTCAGCCAGACTTCACAGTAGCTTCCGTTATGTTCTTCTCTGCAGCAGCAAATCCTGCTCAGCGGCTCCTCTCAGAAGGGGCAACCGGCTTAGTGGCGCCCTCGTCAGCTACAGCCTGCAGTTTTATCCTGATTTTTTACTTCCAAGAAAGTGACAAAAGTCTGAATGCAGACATATTCTCTGCGACTTCGTCCATCGGCTCCCTGACGACACCTCCTCCTCATACACCATTGGCTGGCTTGTGTGCTGAAATTTACCTTCTCAAACATTTTTCTTCAGCATTTCTTTCAAATCCAAAGGTAAGCCGAGACTGGGCTCAATCCACCCAGTTTATCTGGGCCCTGCTCCATCATGGTCAACCATGTCTTTCGACTGCTCCAGTCTCGCACAACTAGATGTCTGCGGTTGGTGCTTTGATCTTTCAGGCACTAATTTTTACTAAAAACTTAAAGAATTTATAACTTTGGTTGTACTGATTGGATTTTTGTTGTTTTGGTGTCAAATAATGTATGAAATGTTACTCTTTTGGTCTAAATTGGTGTGATACGTTTCTTGTGTTGTGTTTCCACTTTATTACTGTTTGAGTGCTGCATAAATACTTAACACGTTACCTCTAAGTTAAACCTGACTAAATTTGTGCCGAGCTACCAGAGGTTTAGGCACGAGTTAATTTGGTGACTTTTGTGGTACACCATGTCAAGGGCTGTGGTTGTTGCTTGAGAATGATTTGCCCCCCACCCTCAATCAACAACCCCATTTCTAACAACACCTCTCCTCTGAGCCAGGGATTGCTCATTCAGGTCGCGTCCCGTCCCCTGCTAAAGCGGTGGGGTGGGCCGGAGGAGAGACGTGGGGGGGGGACCAGGGCTTGGGAGGACTCGAGGGGAACAAAAAATAAAGAAAGAAAGAAAATAAACGTACCTGATTGCCGCCTCTGCAGTCTACTCCATCCCTCTCTTCCTGATTCTGGGACAGGCTCCCAGACTCCACTGTGCCAATCATGACGCTGCATGAAAGCAGCATCATGATAGGTCAGAGCGATTCAACTGTGCGCTCCCAGGCAGAGGAGCCTGTGACTGCTTTATCCAGCCCCAGCAACGCAGTTGGGACTGGAGAAAGCTACACTGCGCACGAGGTGTTTGGCCGGCCTGAAACGGCCGGCCAAACACCTCATGCACAGTGCACTCCCCCACCACAGAGGTTCCTCGAATCAGATTATGGTGATTTTATCCCCAATACTTTCCTCTGGGGGGAAATGTAATCTTTCCAGAGTGGGCCTATTGTTTCAGGAGCAGCTTTGGTTTGTTAGCTGGGCAGCATGGCGACTGTAAACATGAATCACAAAGGATGGTTCATAAAATGCGGCCAAGTTTAAAAGTACATTAACAAACTCATATGGAGTAAAATTGACATTAAGACCTCAATCACGAGTGTCACAATAAATTAAGATTTGTGCACCAACTTCTGTTATTTGTAAATATATGTTTCACTACACACTAGCAATTTTCCTCCAGGAAGGTCAAACCATCTGAAACCAGCGGGTATTACTGGAAATCACCAGTAAATATCAGGACATGTGAATTTTAGTGCAGTAAGAACCAAGATCAACATATTTGGCCCCATTTTTTTAAGGTTAAACTCAGAATAGAAGGTAATTATTTCAAACAATAAATTCTTAACGCACTGGTGTCAGATTTTATTGGAGACTGTAAGTGAAGGGCAAAGGAATAAAGGTTGCGCATTTGTAAAAGAAAGTCACGCGGTCGCTATTGCTTAAGGCATGGCGCGCTGCCAAAAAAAAAATACATTTTATAAATTAAATGGAAAATAGAAAAGAAAGGCGTGCGGCCATTATTGTTTAAAGCGTGCCGTGCTGCTAAACAAAAACGTTTTATCAATCAAAAGGTGCAAGTCGGACAAGCTGCACACCTGGGAGGGATGGTGGGGGCGGGAAAGCAGTGTTGTAGGAGGGGGTTGCGGCAACGGGTCAAGGCAAAGCAAAACTAGCTTCCAGAGCACGAAACTATGAAAATAGTGCCGATAAACGACCTGATGAGTGACTAAGTGTAAGGTCAAATGTACCAGGGCCAGTCCGTGGGAGTAAACAAGAGGCGGAAGGGCGGGATAATGAGGGAGAGTTACCCACTGGTAAGCAGGCATTTTAGAAGAACGATCAAAGCAGCCAATCAGAAGCTATGGGCGGACTTACAGTCCACAGTGGAGAGGCTGCATATCTCACACAGCATTGCATGCGCTGCTTTGGCTTGATAAAAAAATACAGATTGTGCAATTCAGCCATAAAAAGAAAAATGTTTTCTTGGATGCCCAATTTAATTATAATGCCTTACAAGGCTCCAACAAATTTAACCTGGGTCCCAACTTTCACAGTGCTACCTGTGAGTAGAACCCAGTTGATTGACATGCTTGTGTTTCACACATAACCTATGCATAGCCTCTTATCCTAGCTACACAACAGCAGAGCTTATTTTAAAAGGTGAGCACTGAGCATAACATTTTGAGAGGATAAGACTCCATTTTAGGGTTCAGACCACAGCAGCTGAAAACCCAGAGATCCTGGAGCAAAAGGAATTGGGACGTTTCACTAGTTTCAACCTGATTCATTATAGAAATGTTCCACGGTGCCTCCACCACACCACTAGCTGCTCGCATGTGTAACATATAAAGAGAGCATCAGACTCTATTACACCAGGGCAAAATAAAAAATAAAAAAACAGGCTGTGCTTAGAAGTTAGTGATCGTCACTCATGACCAGTCTTCATATACACATAGAATACACATGGCCCAGGCAAAGTGTGATATTACATATATGTCAATCATCTACAGGGGAACCCATTGGGCATTCCAAGGTGGGAATGTCTGAAAGTTTAGGAGCCATCTGAAACTCACACGTTTGTGATTATTCTGAAATGTATTTATAGCACATATTCACCCTAAAAACAGTCAGTGTGGCAGTGGATCACGCTCGCGTACATGGTGGCTAAACTAAATATTGCTCAGCTTTGGGGTGCGAGTCAGCCGCCTCGAATCTCCAGATGGGCTGAAGATTTGGACTGGTGTATGTTTAGGGAAAAGTCTGTGTATGTAGCCAGAGGGTGCCCGGGGAAATGGGGGAGGGTGTGGGGGGCGTGGAACAACCACCGTGGAGAGATTTGTAAACCACTGGAGCCACGAGCGGAATCCGAGGCGCAGGAATCCCTATGATCCCACTACATCAGGCGTGCAACACCCATTGGGCTCACGGGGCTTCAGTCCCGTCCCCCCCCCCCCCCCCTTGTGTGTGTCAGCCCGGACTGTCACAGCTTCGCGGGCTGGCGAGCATCCAATTGCAGCCGCACCCGAGTACTTAACAGGTCTTTAAAAGACCATTTAATTGTAAATGAGGCTTTTGTTGTGTGTTCACCCCTTCTTAGAGCCACTCTGTCCGTAGTTGGAAGAATTAGCCCCCCAGGCCGAAATTTTTTCCAGTCCCCCCCCCAAAAAAATTGGGCTCTAGTTGCCCGCCTGCACTACATGCAAATACTTGTAAGAGATTCGGTACATGTGGCATGCGGACCTATACGATAGGAAGATTGTGGTTCACCTGATGCTTTTTGTTTTGTATTTTTTGTTATTTTGTTAATAAAAAAGAGTTTAAAATAAAAATAAAAATAAAAAAACAATCAGTGAATGGCTCTTGTCAATCTCTTTCCACAGCGGAAATGGGCAGGGAACATCTCGAAAATTGGTGAATTGAAAAATTAGTAGAGGTTAAGAAAAGGAGTTTCTCCATGGGAAAAAAATAGACAAAAATATGTGCAATTGTTCTAATACAATGTTTTCGGATGTACAATTGTATCCAATATACAACTACATATGGTGAACTGTCTTTGAATGTATATGATTAGGAATTCACAAACCGATTTCAGGGGTTCGGGTGGAAAACTGCGACTCTCACAGGTTTCCAGTACCCTTGAAAACCCGCGCAGATTCAGAAAATGCTAAGATCTTAGGGTGACCAGACGTCCCCGTTTTCCCAGGACGATCCCCGTTTTTGGAGAAGTGTCCCCGTTTCCCGACACTTGTCTCCAAGTGACTCAAGTGTCCCTGTTTTCAAACAGTGTCCCCGTAAAACACAGAAATGTCCCTGTTTTTCATTGGCTGCCCTTCGGCAATGTAGCATTTTACAGTTTACCTCCCATGCTTTTCTGTCATGAGCAACTAAGCAACATTAGTGAGTTGTACTTTACGTGGTGCTGACACGCAGCTATAGAAAAGAGCATTGATAAAGCTAATAAATCTGGCGTTTGCTAGCCTGTGATGTTTTATTGATTTTTGGCAAATATGTGCTATAGTCCTTAAAAGTGTAAAGTAATAAAAAGTACTAATGCTGCTGCGTAAAGGAGAGGGGTGCCAATAAAAGACCTAGGATTTGTTGTCTGTAATGCTTCATCTTGGTCTGTGGAGGGAGCTGTTGTAGTCCTTTTTCTGTCTATGACAGCTGTCAAATAGTCCTACTTTTATGTTGATGGTTACTGCAAACCGTAGTCCTACTTCTATGTCAATGACCTGTCCCCATTTTTTGTTTTGAGAATCTGGTCACCCTATAAGATCTGCACCTCTGCAAAGGTGTGCTGGCTTACGAATTTGTTTGAGAATCGGGTCCCTAGACTTTTCTTTGATCTTTGACACTGAGACCCTTAATGTCCGAGTCACAAATGCACTGCTGACTGATAGAGAGAAAACTTTACATAGCTTGGAAAGGGGCGGCCATACTAAATGGTGTAGGCTAGAGACTGAAGTGTGCTATAAAACGAGAGCGCAGCCGTAACCTTCACAGTGCAGCCAGTTCGGAGGTTAATGTTCAGAATGTGACTGACTATTAGAAGCTGGTCAGTATTATTGTGGTGTGTAGGTTTGTTCTATTAGTTCCGCAAATGTCAATAGCAGAGCCTCACTAAACATGAAAAAAGTAAATGCTTGGTAAGTGAAAAACATAGCAAACGCGACATCAGATGAATGAAAAAGTCGAACGAATTATATACTTCCGTTTAATATGCAATGTTAGCCTGCCATCTGGTGGAAAGATGTGCTCTCGGTTGCAAACTTAGAATAGTATTTGTTATTTTTATTTCACTGATCAGAAAGACCAGTTCTTCTTGTACTTATTACTGTAAACTCTGAATGTCGAGGTACATACAAATGGTTCCTACTAAATCTGCTGTCATGTGGGCTTTATGGAAATGTACTGAATTACTATTCAGAAAATAAGAAGTCATTCAAGTTGTACTTTGGAAAAGAACAGGATCACTTCTATAAACATATAGAGATTGGTTCTTTTTTTGGAATTTTCCTTAGTGAAGACCCACTATCGGTGGTTGGCCTAATCCACATGGAAAATTCTTGGTGTGCCTGACTACAAATTGAGGGCCACTCAGACTTCGGGAAGAACCAAAAGTAGTAAACTTACTCAGAACTGCAAATTACTCAAAAAAGGGTAAATTATCTTTGTGAATCAGGCCTTTTATATTTTAAGAGCTCAACTACAGTGAATAGGTAGATGGTTGGACAAAACCCTTTGGTATAATTATAAGAAAAGGGCGCAGCATGGTGCTAGGGCACATTTTGCAGCGCTGTGTCATTTTAAAAAACACAGGAATGCACCGTATTTACGAGCATACGGCACACTCCTGTGTTTTCACTGGCTCTGGCACAAAAAATAGATGTCTAGCGCCAACACAGACTCCCATGTACCTTAGTGCAAGGGTGTCTGCATTGTAGGGATGATTTCCTGCAAAGCAGACACCCTTGCACTATGGTGCAAGGGTGTCTGTGTTGAAGGCAATGATTATTTATGTGCAGGAAGGGACATGTGCTCTTTCTGTGTGTGCTACAGAATGCAGCACACACAGAAAGTGCAAAAAGAAGGAGCAATAAAAGTATGTTTCCTTGTTGCACCAGTCTAACGCCTGCTTTTGCAAGGCATTCGTTTTTTGTGCTGCCTCAGATTTACAGATCCTTGTAAATCTGTGACAGCGTCAAAAAGCAATGGGTGTTGTGGTGGAATAATCAACAACCAAACCGTTTAGAGAGGGTCCAAGGGATATTTAATTTAAAGACCCCTACCTGATTATTATCCCCAGCTACTTACATATGTATAACACAAAAAACAGGGGTGTCTACCAGCTTAGTTATGTGGCTGCACTGTCAATCCGAGTTAACAGAATCTCGGGGTGGATAAATCACATCAAGACAGCTTAATTCAAAACAAGGTGAACACTATATGTATAGGAAAGACCAACACGGTACAGATCATTCATACATGGTTGACAAATCCAAAACAATTAGCAAAGGGTTACCATCAAATTGACTCAATGATCAGTCCTATCATATGGCCAAACCCCGGTGCAAATTAGGTCCCCTGATCATTGGGACTTCAAGCGCCGCACCATTAGTTGCTGGTCAAGGATTTGGTCCACCCATACAAACAGATCAGCAATGATGGCTGATCTTTGATGGTAAAGTGAGAAACCGTGCAACAGAAAAAATAATGACTTTATAATAGGACGGAGTGTCCTCCTATTTCTAACTTTATTCTACGGACGAACCACACCTCCTAATTAAAAACATAGAACAGTGCAAAAAAAGGACAGTCAGCAAATATCTGTCTAATAACGGGCCAACATGTTTCTGCCTAGCGAGTATTTTATCCCATGGCATTCGTCAGGGCCTCTGTTCTTACAATAGTTGCACTAAGTAGTAATGAAACAAAAGAAACACCACCACCACCAAAGTGGAAAAAGTAGGATGTAAAGGGTTGAGTACGATACAACCTGTACCAACCAATGACATTAACCCTCCATGTCAGATAGGAAATACAAATTCTATGGAGGAAAATGCATAGTCATTATAAACTTACTATGTCAATCACCTATACAATGTGTTTCACCAAAAACAGTTTCAAAGAAAATATTGTATTTATGCTCACCCTTCATGGTAGGGAAATGGACCTCACCTCACCTGGACCTTGCTCAGGTTCTACGAGGCCAAACAGAAGTAGAGCACCCATAGAGCATAATTACACAGTCTATTCCAGTGCCCAACATTCCTGTCCATTAGATCCCCTTACATCTAGGGACCAACATGTGAGGAGACTCTAGTAACTGAACTATGTGTGCCCAGCCCCTTGGACTCCCAGGTCTACCTTCCAACACAAATA
This sequence comes from Lissotriton vulgaris, assembly GCF_964263255.1. Taxonomy (NCBI): domain Eukaryota; kingdom Metazoa; phylum Chordata; class Amphibia; order Caudata; family Salamandridae; genus Lissotriton; species Lissotriton vulgaris. Next base: position 1,002,551,228 of record NC_141696.1, on the reverse strand, counting down.
TATCCTCATAGAGGTTAATTTTCTATTCATAGTGGGACTACTACTGAGTTGTAGACTCTAACAACAACATTCTTTCTGGCTGTGTTATCCATACTGAGCTTCCTGTGGCTTCTCATACAATGAATCAGCTATAGACTCACTTATGTAGTGTGGGGCCCCGTAGAACCTGAGCAAGGTCCAGGTGAGGTGAGTTCCATTTCCCTACCATGAAGGGTGAGCATAAATACAATATTTTCTTTGAAACTGTTTTTGGTGAAACACATTGTATAGGTGATTTACATAGTAAGTTTATAATGACTATGCATTTTCCTCCATAGAATTTGTATTTCCTATCTGACATGGAGGGTTAATGTCATTGGTTGGTACAGGTTGTATCGTACTCAGCCCTTTTATATCCTACTTTTTCACTTTGGTGGTGGTGGTGTTTCTTTTGTTTCATCACTACTTAGTGCAACTATTGTAAGAACAGAGGCCCTGACGAATGCCATGGGATAAAATACCCGCTAGGCAGAAACATGTTGGCCCGTTATTAGACAGATATTTGCTGACTGTCCTTTTTTTGCACTGTTCTATGTTTTTAATTAGGAGGTGTGGTTAGTCTGTAGAATAAAGTTAGAAATAGGAGGACACACCATCCTATTTTAAAGTCACTATTTTTTTCTGTTGCATGGTTTCTCACTTTACCATCAAAGATCAGCCATCATTGTTGGTCTGTTTGTATGGGTGGACCAAATCCTTGAACAGCAACTAATGGTGCGGCGCTTGAAGTCCCAATGATCAGGGGACTAGCCTGATTTGCACCGGGGTTTGGCCATATGATAGGACTGATCATTGAGTCAATTCGATGGTAACCCTTTGCTAATTGTTTTGGATTTGTCAACCATGTATGAATGATCTGTACCGTGTTGGTCTTTCCTATACATATAGTGTTCACCTTGTTTTGAAATAAGCTGTCTTGATGTGACTTATCCACCCCGAGATTCTGTTAACTCGGATTGACAGTGCAGCCACATAACTAAGCTGGTAGACCCCCCTGTTTTTTGTGTTATATACTGTTTTTTCTATTGCACGGTTTCTCACTTTACCATTAAAGATCAGCCATCATTGTTGGTCTGTTTGTATGGGTGGACCAAATCCTTGACCAGCAACTAATGGTGCGGCGCTTGAAGTCCCAATGATCAGGGGACTAGCCTGATTTGCACCGGGGTTTGGCCATATGATAGGACTGATCATTGAGTCAATTTGATGGTAACCCTTTGCTAATTGTTTTGGATTTGTCAACCATGTATAAATGATCTGTACCGTGTTGGTCTTTCCTATACATATAGTGTTCACCTTGTTTTGAAATAAGCTGTCTTGATGTGACTTATCCACCCCGAGATTCTGTTAACTCGGATTGACAGTGCAGCCACATAACTAAGCTGGTAGACCCCCCTGTTTTTTGTGTTATATACTGTTGTGGTGGAATGCCAAGACCAACACCCATTGCACGCCCCTTTCACGCAGAAAATAATTTACAAAGCGGAGTTAAGCCAAGCAATGTCGCTTAACACCGCTTTGTAAATAAGGTGCAGGGCATAGCTCCGCTGGAACGTCGCAAAAAGTGATGTTCTGGTGGCTCAATTCCCTTGTAAATATGTCCCACGGTCCTGGCACGGGATAATACTTTGAAAGCACTGACAGTAGTAGAAGTGCCGCTAGGAGAGGCATCACAACCCTCAGTAATTTCCAAATCGATGCTAAATATTGTTGTCAGTGATGCCTAATTAAGGCAAGGGTGAAGTGTGCATATGCCCCTGTTATGGTGCCTTGTGAAGTATTACATCTGACAGATGTGTAAAGGGAGGGCATTTAACAGCTAGGGGACATCTGTGATGGGAAATACTGCAATGCTCAATATCCTGAGACTGGCACAGTGTATGCTGACAGGCCAGATTCTTATGTACACCTCAATTACAAAAAGTAGTGAGCCAAGCATGCAACTCAGAGATCAGGGATCTCCCTAGACATGAGTTGTTAAATCTGACATTAATGTCAGGTATGGGGAAGAAGTTTGTGTCTCAGCTATATGAGGGACTTTGAAACATGACCACATCAGAAAAGACCAATCTCAAGGGGCTGCTGGAAAATGAATTTAGGTGAGGAAATCACTACTGGCAAACAACCACTGGTAATGCTAATAGGTTTGGCTTTAAAGGAATGTTGTATAGTAATACGAAGCATTGCAAGAAAATAGCATTGGAATGGATATGTATTTGTAGGGAAGCAAAGGACTATATAATAATATTGGTGTTGCTTAAAAGGCCAGGTGACAGTTGCACTTTCAAGCCAGACCTAAACATCCATTTAGGTTCATGGCTGCCCGCCTCCCATCTGTGCTGCTGCCAGTGAAAACCCCTATACATTTTCTAGTTTTTGAAGACACTTTAATAGCATTACAATGTCATGTGTGTGTCCCTTAAAGTTCAAGCTCAAGAAGCTGGATAAATAAATAAAATGAACACAGATATGTGGAGCGCAAGCAGTGGCGGCTCCTCCTCTATGGCGGAGGAGTGTTGCCTCACTGCTTTTAAGCAGTGCAACGTACAAGGAAACATAAAATGTTAATAACTTTGATTTATTATCATTTTATGTGTCTGTGCTGTTTTGCGGGCGTGTGGGCGGGGCTGCTCTGATCTCGGAGCAGGGCAGGGGAGGAGTGGTTTGCCCACTCCTAAGTGCACATGACTGTTTGGCCGGCCCACTAGGGCCTCCCAAAACAGTCATGCGCACTTTCCTTTCCATGCAGGCTGAATTGCAGCACATGGAGAACATGTTCAGGCCCCATTCTAGGGCTGAGCATCAAAGCAGGATGCTCAGACCCATCACATCGTTGCATTGCAGCATTGTGTTTTATCAGGGGAGCCTGGGTGCTTACCAATCACAACGCTGAATTTCAGCGGTGTAATTGGTATGGGGAGCCTGGCTGTTCTTCCTGTTCCTCGAGTCAAGACAAGGAGAGCAGGAGCAGAGACTCACTCCTCCTCCACAAAATCGGCGGCCATCTTTGAAGAGAGCCCTGATTACAATTAGCCTGTGTAACTCCAGCCTACTATCTCATCTCCTTAAATTACATTCTTCTCTCTCCTTGATTTCCCTATCTCTCTTCTATATCTTTTTTAGCCATATTCACCCCATTTATCTTGCGCTTGCCTTCTTCCTTAACTTTCCACTTATCCCACTGATGCTCTATTCTACTCTTCCCCTCTATTCTAAATCTTTCGTTATTGACTATTAAACTACACTTCATACTACTTTTTTAACTCTACCCCCCATCGTGGCTGAATATCGACTTAACTCTTCGCTATGATTTGTTATTATCCTATCATTGTATTTTTTGTATGACAACATTATCCCCCTGTATGATTTGCTTTTTCATGGCGCACCCCCAGTCTCTATTATTGTAATTTGTCCTTGGCTATACATATTTCTATTCCCCATGTTTTTTGTTGGGCACTATTCACTTTATTATTGTGATATATTTTGTTGGTTTAATTTTGCATATTTGTATATATGTTGTTTGCTTTTACATATATATACTATATTGCTCTATCTTTGCAGCATATATCTTAATTCACCAGCATTTACTCACTTATATGGGCTCACATCTTTGTCATTACTAATTTGTTTTACAACCTTTTCGTTTTTATTTTAGCTCTTTGTATTTAATTTATGATATGTCCCTTTTTCATTTTGTATTTTGTATTTTAGGTTATAGTTTATATTATTTGAATTATCACATTTGTTGCTATTTTTGCATTGACTAAACGTAACTATACTCCCCCTGTTCCTACCTCCTCCTTCTATTCCTTGGTTGTCCATTTCTTAGATTGTCCTGTATATTTTATTTGTATACGCTGCCCCTCCACACGATGTCCCTCTGTCTGGCTTCACCCATACCCCTCACAATCTGAATCTGCTTTGACTAAATGCTTCCTGACTCCCCCACTTCTGCTTTTTATAGTTTTGTTTTGTGGGTTTATACGGTCTAACCTGTTTTGCTCCTACTTTCTCTCCCTATACTCCTAATCATGCCTCCCCTCTCACTTCCCCCTCTATCTCAGCTTCACCCATCTCTAAACTCTGCTATCCTCTACCCCTCCCATCTCTCCAAACATGGCAAGAAAAACTTCAAGCACAAACTTTTTTGTCTACACCCAGAAACCCTATTTGCTGATCACCATAATAGCCTTAACTCCTCCATTATCACCAACTACATCTTCTTCACCAAACGCACTTCTAAATGGAAAAGCCTATTTCTCCGACACCTCCCTATCACTAATTCCCGTAATATCCCACACGGTCTGAAACTTTCCACCCTCCCCTTCCTTTCCGGGCAAAATTGATATCTCCATCTTCAAATCTGGAAACATTCTCATCCAAGCATCTGAAAACCACCTCCACATCTTTGAATACCACTTTAGCTCGCTATCCCAATCCTCACAAAATCCCTGAATCCTTCCCTCTCACGCCATGAACCACTAATCCGGACTCCTTCCATCTTATCCCTCCCTGTCTCCTCCCTCGGACTTACCCCATCTCTCAGTTCCTTCTTCACCCATCGTCTCTCCTACCCCCCTTTCTCCTCTCCCTGATTTAGCCACCTCCTCTTGTACACCCCACATTGTTACCTTTACCCAACAGCATTTGACCTCCCCTGCCTCCATCTCCTTTTCAAATACAGATTCCCTTCACCTTCTTCCACCTTTTTCCCCTCTCACCATCTCACACTCCTCTTCCCCCAATCAAATGGATTATTCTCAATCTCTACTTACCTCCCTCGCTCTCAACATTATAACTTGTTACGACACCCTTGTCTCCCTGTCCCCTAATATCTCCCAGTCCCCTAATGTCTCCCAGTCCTACAATGTACATGTCCCCCTTTCTTCCCCCTCCACCCATGACTCTCCCACCCCCTCATGATTCCCCCAAATTGCCCAACTCCCCTGACACCCGCACTTCTACTCGGACTACCTCTTTAACCCCGAAATTTCCTATGCTCAGCTAGATGCTCCCCTCCTGTTGATCTCCTCCTGAACAATCCCCCCTATCCTCCACCCTATACAACACCTCAGTGATTCCTCCTGCCTCCCCCCCTTACCCCCTTATATCCCCCATTCTAATAACTCTCTCTCTTCTATTCTCCTCCTTCCCTCTGACTCCCACTCCACCTCACCCTTTGTTGCACTTCATCCTCTCCCCCCTCGCTTAACCGTCCCCCACACCTCCCCAACAGCTCCCCCATATCCTCCACCGATACACCCTTCTCACACTCGCTTATTTGCTCTAACAACCCACAATATACCAGACACGACAATCCTCACTGTCTCTCTACCTCATTCACCTATCTGTCCTCCTAAAACGAATGCCACTCCTAATTCTACCTCCTGTATACCCCCTTCCCCAAAAAATTATCCTCCCCCATTACAATTCCCCCCTCCTCCCTCCTCCAGGATTTCCCCCCCCCCTTCCACCTGGAATATCCCCCCTTAATACCCCTAACCTTACCAACCTCCTAAAAACTACTGATACACTTTACTCCTCAATTCCTACTCAATCACTCCTTAAGGTTGAACTTCTCCTTTCGTCCCTCGTTTTAGAACTCTCCTCACTCAGAAACGATATCTCACTCCTTGTTAAAACCCACCCCTCTGATCTTGTCCACACATCGACAGCCTCACAATACACCTTTCCGTCGCACATTGACACCCACCCACAAACAGACCACCTATTGTTATTACCAACACCGATACTCCTCCCCTCCCTGGTAACTACACTACCCGAACCAAACACACTGAACCGTCCATAAGCGTCCCACCCTGCAATGCCAACTCGACCTCCCCTCCTCAAAGTGATACTTGCCCTATAACCAAGGTAGCTAACTTTTCTAGGAACCCCCCTGGCTCTCCCTCCTCTGCTTTGTTCACTATCCCCCCTACCAGTCAATCCACTATCCCAGTTCTCATAGGAACGAACAGGCTCCCCCGCTTCTGACTTCTCCTAGACCCTCCCAACTACTTAGATCTATCCCTCCTGTCCCCCCACCCCATTACATGTCCCCTCTCCCCTCTGCTGCATGTTGATAAACTGCAGATCCGCCTCCTGCCACACAACTGAGATTTCAGAAACCATTCTTAATGAAAATATAGACATCGCATTCCTAACTGAAACCTGGCTCAACGCCCACTCCACTCCTATCCTCGACTTGCTCATCCCACCAGGCTACTCTATCATTAAAAAAGATTGCATCGATCAAATAGGAGGAGGCCTTGCCCTAATCTTTAAAGATGAACTTGACATCTCCCTTGTCCAGCTCCAAGACCCCTCATCCTTTGAATACCTTTGCGCCGACCTCACTCTTCCTAGCTTTCCCATAACTCGGCTACACACTATTTACCACTACCCCCCCCACCCCGGAAATTGTCTCCCCTTTACTGAAGAGATGACTGATCTTATCATTCAAGCATCGCTCCCCCACTCCAAGAATCTCTTCCTGGGTGATTACAACATCCACTGGAACACAAATGATGACCCTGCTGTCATTTTATTTAAAGAAGCCTTAGACATCACTGACCTGACCCAACTCTGCCATGCCCCTACTCACTCTAAAGGTGCCACCCTCAATGCTATTTTGACGAGCAAGGATCTGGCCTTTCCCTCTAATATACTTCCTGTAGACTGGTCTGATCACCACCTTATACTCTTCAACCTGAATAGCCCCATTACTCGCCCCACCCCTGTGAGCACTTTACCTATGAAACCTACTCGCAACCTTCATCTTATTTCACCTGGCGAACTGGAATCCGCAATTAAAACTCGCTTACTTCTCCCCCCTCCCTCTCATTACGCCAACGACCTTACTGACCATTATAATAATTCTATTCTTGAAGCCCTCGACCTAATTGCCCCGATCAAACTCAAAAAACAAAAAAACATCCCTCCCAAGTCCTGGTTCAATGCCGAACTCAATATTGAAAGGCGGGCCCTCAGACAATCAGAACGTGCCTGGAGGAATCATCCCACCTCTGATAACTTGGCTCTCCTGAGAACTACCAGAGCCCATTACAAAAAATATATCTTCAACGAAAAGGCCTCCTTTCTCCGGTCACAACTTGACCAGGCTAGAAACCGCCCCAGATAACTCTTTAACATCGTTAAAAGACAAACTTCCTCTGGCCCTCCTAAATCAGCAGCCTCCGTGGATAGATGCGAAGAAATTGCCAGCTTCTTTACAAATAAAATCAACAACATCGAACTATCTTTCTCTCCCCCTATCTCTCTCTCCAACCTCCCCTTAACCAATGCACCCTCCCTAACATTCCTAATTCACTTTCGTCCTCCCCTCCCCCACATCTCGACCCCTCTCAACCCCTCCCTGATTTCCCCCATCTCGACTCATCCCGGATTGGTCACCTTTCTAAAAACAAGGCATCATGGGGCAAATTTAGTCCAGTTTCAGAAACCACTATCATCAACATCATTTCTAAACTCAAACCATCTTCACACTCCAAAGATCCTCTTCCCGCCCATCTTGTTCAAGAACTAAAATTTATCATAGCCCCAATCTGGGCCGACATCATCAACTCCTCACTTTCCACAGGCTGTGTTCCTGCCTCCCTTCAGCTAGGGCAATTATACCCCATTCTTAAAAACCCCTCTGCTGACCCTAATGACCTTAACAATCTGCGCCCTATCTCTAACCTTCCCTTCCTCTCTAAAGCCCTTGAAAAATGTATCCTATCCCAATTAGATAACCATATCATCTCCTTCAATCTCCTCAACATTTTCCAATCTGGCTTTAGAAAGGGATGCAGTACTGAAACTGCTATGCTCAAAATTACAGATGACATTCATCGCTCTCTAGACAAAGGTGAATCCGCACTATTAATCCTCCTTGATCTCTAGGCTGCATTCGATACTGTCCACCATCCCACCCTTCTTAATACCCTCAAAGATCGCTTTGGTTTTGAAGGCACTGTACTTAAATGGTTCTCCTCGTTCCTCCAAAATAGATCTCAACAAATTAAGCTTGGTCATTGCCTCTCCAAACCTCAACCTGTCTCAAACGGTGTCCCCCAAGGGTCTATCCTCTCCCCAAACCTATTCAATCTTTTCATGGAACCACTCACCCTCATTCTCAAACAAGCCAAACTCAGTTACCACCTCTATGCCGACGATACTCAACTATACTACAAGATCAAATCCCACAATGACATCATTCACCTTAATGATACTCTGATGAAAATCCAAACCTGGTTCCATCTTAATCATCCCAAACGTAATCCTAAAAAAAAAAGAAATCCTCCTTTCACTCCCAAAAATAATCCCCTTCCCATTCAACTCTGGATCAAAGATATCAAAGCACTTAATTGCACCCTCTCCACCTCTAATACTGTCAAATCCCTAGGCATCAGCATCAACCAGAATCTTAATCTCATCCCCCACAAATGCAGTCAAAATTGCTCTTTTTATCCTTCACCACCTCAAAAAAATTAAACTTTTTATTCCAGCTGATGATTTCAAAAGCGTTGTCCAATCTCTTGTCCTTTCCAGGATCGACTATGGCAACGCCACTCTTGCTGGCACCCATAAAGTCCACCTAGCACCGATTAAATCTGTTCTCAACGTAGCTGCCAGACTTATTTCTGATTGTAAAAGATTTGACCACATCTCTCCTGTCCTCAAAAATCTAAACCGGCTTCCAGTTGAAGGACGATCCACCTATAAGATTGCTTGTATCACGCACAAAGTTCTTCACCAAAACACCCCCTCTTACCTTTCAAGCAAACTACAAAAAGCAGGGTGATCCAGGTCTCTGAGGAGCACTAACTCCCTTGTCCTGATCCCTCCTAGACTAAAATGTAAAAAGACCCAATCTCGTGTATTCTCTGGTACTGCTCCGACGATTTGGAATTCTCTCCCCAAAGACCTTCGTTGCAACCCCTCGTACCCTCTCTTCAAAAAAAGACTCAAAGTATTTCTCCTCAACAAATATTGGGGTTCCTAATGTTACTGACTTTGACCCCGCTCATTACCACTCTACTATGTGTCACACTTTTACCCATCCCCTATCCCTCCTTCCATTTTCCCACTCCCCGTCTCTACATCCCCTTCTCTCCCTAATTTTAACTCACTCCCTTTATCCCTCTTATTATCCCTTTTTTTCTTTGCCCCCTTCACTCATTCAATACAATGTTTTATCTTTTGTGAATTTTTCTGCATACTGTCAATTGTATATTATATCTTAATATGTCTACCTACCTTGTAAAGCGCTCTGATACTCTTGGGTCCAGCAGCGCTATATAAAACCTCTCAAATAAATAAATAAATAAAGAAAATGAAAAGGTGTTTATTATTTATTTTACATAACACCCCCGTGTGCCCACGCCTGCCGGCCGCCATTGAGCGCGAGCACTGTTTGTGTAGGGGCACACTATTTCTGCTCAATGAAAACATGTACTCCTGCTCCCAAAATGGGCAGAGACAAATCCCCTCTCTTGTGATGCTCACATATTGGTCTGGTGACAGTTGCACTGTCAAACCAGGCCATAAAAAAGAAGTCTTAGCACCGAACCACATGGATAAATTATCATGAAACACATGACTAAAGCTCGAGAAGTTTAATTAAATACATTTAACATACTTGGCAACTAAGTACCTAAAACAGCAGTATCTGCTCTGTTACACGACGGAGGTCACTGATTCTTGACCTAAATATACCACAGGTGTACTGGAGAATTGTTGTTTTAGCGTTACATGTTGAAGTGTATCTTCAAAAAAGTCAGGATATACTCATCAAGAGGTCTCTGCCACCATTTCAGTTGTCACTGACCTATCTCAACATTGAACAGGAAAGCAGACATTCATACCCGTATATCCTAGGATTAATGCCCAGTTTCAAAAATAATAAATTGAATATGTAAACTTATAGACCCTTCTTTACTAATAGCAAACTGAACAATATCCATGACCTGTAAATCTAACCAATACCCTAGATTATTCACCTGGTTAGCTGTGACACAGAAATGGGCAGAAGCAGAAATAACAGTGCTCACATCATAATGGAAGCATAGAATGCAAACCTCGAAATATCAACTTGGTACACGGTAAAATCTGATAATAGACCCCCTTGAGGTGTAACTGGAGCCGTAGAGGGCACAGTCCCAGGCCTTAACCAAGAGTGGAAAATGCCCCACAATACTACCTATATCGGACGACATTTAATCTCAACTTTATCTTATCACAAAACAGAGCAGCTTTGTTGGACACCTCCTTATTTTTCTTTCTTTCTTTTCGATTCCCACACCCCGTCCCGCCTACCTAGGTTTCCTCAAAGACACCCTCAAAGCTAAAGATAGGGTGACCACCTGGCAAGAAGGTGAATTCTAGACAGTGATAGTAAACATTCAGGACAAAGGGTCAGCATTCAGAACAAACATTCAGGGCAAAGGGTCAAAATTCAGGACAAAAGTCATATTTACTTTCACATCTGAGGGGGTTGCATGATTATCAAATAGACTCTTGACAGAAGTACAAGTCAAAATAGGTTTATGTTATTTAGTTGTATTACACATTGGCGTATTGAGCAAACATTCACATGTATTTGAACATATTTAAAGATGAAAAAACTAGCCAACATATACAGTTCAAGCAGAATTTGACAGCTGACCATGAAGGATAGTGAAAGAAACAGCGCTGTGCTTCTTACAGTAGACTTAGAGTTCACATGCAGTAGCACTACTATAGAGAACAGTTATTGTGAGATAGAAGGAGAGAAGGATATATGCAGAGACAGAAAAACAGAAGGTTGGAATGATAGAGCGCGCAGGTCACCCGACTAACCAACTACGCACACTTGGGCCCATAAAAATAATACGTATCTTTGTTTACACATTAATCGGATAACCTACCCACTAAAATCAGCAATTCAGTTTCCCTTCTTTGATAATTTCCGTGTACCTGACTTATCAATCCTCGTCACAGGTACCTAAGATCACAATGGATCAGGGAGCTAGCTGTGGGACAAATAGACAACACAATACCATATACAATTTCATTCAATAAGTACTTTAAAATGACCACAAACTCAAGAAGTTTTGAAAACCTTTATCTAATCATCATCATCATCATATGCCATGAGAATGAAATTTACACAGATCAGACTATCTATAACTAGAATTAGAAATATCGTATAGCTATGAATGAGAGTAAGAATCATTCAGAAATTAGAACTAAAGAAAAGGAAAAATAAGGAACACGCTATTTTGCTTTATAGACTTTCACAATTGTACTAAAGACGGGTAAAGAAAGGGAACATCTAATTAAAGTAAGCTTTGAAATTCACTAATGGTTCAGAGAAAACTAAACTTATGCAATTCAATTTATCAAGATGTGCTTATTTCCTATAGGGAGGGTAAGAATGGAACATACTATATAAGCAGACAAATCAATAATGGACTAACGGTAGGGAGAAAAGTGGAACATGCTAATAGACAATTTTTCATGAAAACCTTATTTATAGAGAGACAAGGAAAGAACGTAGGCAAGTATGCTTTATTCGAGGAAAAGGAGAGTTTAGATAGACAAACACCCACATACATTTTTATTTACCTAGGACAGAATGAAGACTAACCCTGGCCTCGGGTCAGTTGGAAAAGGCGGGAAAGGACCCTCAAAGACTTAGGATGCCAGTAGGCGAGCAGGTACAGCTCATGGACAATCAGGACAGGATAACCCCAGGATTTGGATCAGGACTGGGCTCACCAAAGGGTACAACCAACACCTGCAGATTCGGATGCAACGCCTGCATTACTCCCTCTCTGCAAGGAATCTGCCAAAAAACCCCGATTGGGTTCTCGAATCTCCCAGCAAAGTGCTTCGCCAGCACTTAAGGTTCCCAAAACCCTGACTGGGTTTGTGTAAAATACGGACAGAGTGCTCCGCAGCTCTCTGTATCAGTCACCTATAGAGTTCATTGGGTCAGTGACAGGTCAGCTATTCGGACAAGTCGGACAATTTCTCTAATTAAACCTAGGCTAGTTATACTGTTTTTCGGGTCAGCAACCACCCACCAATGTTGCAAGTGAAAGGATCCCCAACTTCTGATTGGACAAGAGTGGTGGTTAGGTCATAACACCTCCTAACTTTTAGACTTTCTTAGGCTTAATATTCATTTTCGAACCCACCCCTTACATTCCAGTTCTCATGGCATAAGATTTTCAGAATACAATAGGGTACACAGCAAAGTATTACACATTTTGCAAATGCAGGTACAAGTCAGCTTCGTTTTGCTAGGTTACAGGTCGGTTCCCAGGAGCATCTTGACTTCGGCTGCCAGCTGGCTGAGTTCCACTGCTGCATGACTTTTTTTTCCCCATCACATGATTGGGACCATATGAGCTTCAAATATCGAGTAGCAAGCGTCTCTCAGGCCTGAAGATTACAGTACATGAAAAGTAAGCGAAAACTATTTAGAAACACAGAAAAAATGAATACACTGTATACCATGATTGGCTACACTATACCCCCTTACTTTATAGTAACAATAGCATTATGGTAAGTGCAGAAAAGACAGTTTTGCAAAAGCGGCATTGCAAGCGTAGAGCATATGAGAAAACAAAGCGGCCATTTTAGCTGTATTGCGCATGAGCAACAAATTCCCTCCAGAACTGCGAGTACGTCACGTCACATGGGTATGCCCGACGCATGCGCAGACTAAATTCCCACAAAGCAGCGACCATTTTAAAGGCAAGCGTATTACGTTTTAAAAAACACATAGGCAAGCGTCTCTGGGACACCCCGTGTAGTGTAAAATGTGCAATATTAGTAAGACAAAACGGATTGATTATAAAGTTAAAGTTATTTGAGGTTCTTGAATACAAGCAAGTCACGTAACGTGTCCCCTCTTTGATGATAATCAATCAATCAATCAATCACGGCATTTATAAAGCGCGCTACTCACCCGGGAGGGTCTCATGGCGCTGGGGGAGGGGGAACGCTACTGCTCGAACAGCCAGGTCTTGAGCTGCCTTCTGAAGGAGAGATGGTCCTGGGTTCGCAGAAAGTTGGTTGGGAGGGGAGGGTGTTCCAGGTCTTGGCTGCCAGGTAGGAGAAGGATCTTCCTCCGGCGGTGGCTTTGCGGATGCGTGGTACGGTGGTACGGTGGTGAGGGCGTGGCTGGTCGATCGTAGCTGGCGGGTGGGCGTGTAGAAGGTCATGCGGTCGTTGAGGTACTTGGGGCCCAGGTCGTGGAGAGCCTTGTGTGCGTGGGTGAGGAGTCTGAACGTGATCCTCTTGCTGACGGGGAGCCAGTGCAGGTCTCTCAGGTGTCCGGTGATGTGGCTGTGTCATGGGATGTCCAGGATGGGTCGTGCGGGGGCGTTCTGGATGCGCAGGAGTGTTTTTTGAAGTTTGGCTGTGGTTCCGGCGTAGAGAGTGTTCCCGTAGTCCAGGGGGCTGGTGACGAGTGCCTGGGTGACGGTCTTCCTGGTTTCAGTGGGGATCCATCTGAAGATCTTGCGGAGCATGTGCAGGGTGTTGAAGCATGAAGATGAGACGGCGTTGACTTGTCTGGTCATCGACAGGGAGGAGTCCAGGATGAAGCCTAGGTTGCATGCGTGGTCTGTTGGCTTGGGAGCGGTGCCCAGGGCCGGGGGTCACCAGGAGTCGTCCCAGGCGGAGGGTGATGATCCTAGGATGAGGACTTCCGTCTTGTCTGAGTTCAGTTTGAGGCGGCTGTTCCTCATCCAGTCGGCGACGTCTTTCATCCCTTCGTGTAGGTTGGCTCTGGCGGTGGTGGGGTCGTTGGTGAGGGAGAGGATCAGCTGGGTGTCGTCGGCGTAGGAGATGATGTTGAGGTTGTGTTGGTGTGCGATGGCTGCGAGGGGGCTCATGTAGACGTTGAAGAGGGTTGGGCTGAGGGAAGATCCTTGTGGTACGCCGCTGATGACTTCTGTGGCCTCGGATCTGAACGGGGGAGGCGAACTCTCTGGGTTCTTCCGGCGAGGAACAAGATGATCCACTCCAGTGCTTTCTCTCGGATCCCGATGTTGCTGAGGTGCTTCACTAGGGTGCGGTGGCAGACGGTGTCGAACGCCGCAGAGAGGTCCAAGAGGATGAGGGCCGCTGTTTCCCCGTTGTCGATCAGGGTTCTGATGTCGTCGATGGCTGCGATTAGGGCGGTCTCGGTGCTGTGGTTGGCCCGGAACCCGGACTGCGAGGGGTCGAGGGATCCGTTCGTCTCGAGGAAGGCGGCAAGCTGTCTGTTGACGGTCTTCTCGATGACTTTGGCCGGAAAGGGAAGGAGCGAGATGGGACGGTAGTTCTTGAGGTCGGTGGGGTCCGCCGTTGGTTTCTTCAGGAGGGCGGTCAGCTCGGCGTGCTTCCAGCTCTCCCTTGAAGGTGGCGGTGTGGAAGGAGGAGTTGATGATGTTCCGGAGATGGGGAGCTCTCTTTTTATTCTTTCTTCAATAATATATAATGATGCACCAATTCCAAAGAAAGTTTAAAAACAACAAAGCCTTGAGACTGCTCTACATCAATAAATATTGTGTTTCTGTTGTACATATAATATCATAGCTTTGGTAGGTCTGCATATATCTATAAAAGCCGTCTTAGAGACCTAATAAACATACCTTGTCACATGGTCCAACTAGTTATCAGCCTGCAAAATACATTTCAACCCATTATTTTTTTTTGTAAACATATTTTATTTCCTTTGATACATTGCATATACAAGAATTCACATCTTAGTACATTTCAATGCTTTCCCTTCCCATTCCCATCCATGTTATGCTACCTTGTCTTATGTATCTTCATTCATGGATGCTCGTCCATATTTGCAGGTATGTTTTAAGTGGACTATTCATGTTTGAGACCCCCCATCTCCCCCCAAATCCCCCCTCGCCCTCCCGAACTGCAGGTCATTTAAGGACTTCGCTTCCACCAGCCGTTGCCCTCCCCTGCTGCCCACTGGCTATCCGTATTGCCTTTGTGATTTCTTCCCCCCTTGTCTTGCCTTACTCTGTCTGTCTTGATATCTTTATGGGTTAGTCTCCCCCCATTCCAGCTCTGGGCCCTGTCTCTGGAGACTTCCCCGTCTGGAGTTCGCCGCTGGCGTGGTGTTGCCGGAATCCCGGGGGTTGCATCTCATCTCTACCACCAGTCCCTCCCACACCTGGGCCCTCTCTATTCTGCCTAGGCCCTGTCTTGCGTTCCTCATTAAAACTCTGCTCTCGCAGCCCGCCCACTTCTCTAGCTCCCGCTTCCACCTGGTGATACTAGGGCCATTAAGTGCTTTCCACAGGGCGTGGCTTGGGAGCCGATAGGACAGGCTGCGTGAGCACTGAGCTCCATGCCCGATCCCCAATTTTATCCTGATTCCGGCATCTCTCAGTCCCCCAGGCGGAGCCAATTGAGCAGGGGGCGACCTGGAGTTGACGGGCGTTGAGATTTGCCCGAGTCCAGGCACGAAACAGTTGCGGTGGCTGCTGGCTTGAGCGAGGGTGCCGGCCGCTGGACTATCCAAGATGGCGCCGATCCCCGTCGCCTACTCCGGGTGCCGGAGCCGGCGCTCACTGCCGCGATCGGGGGCAGAGAGCTGCGACCGGGGAAGCGCTGAAAAGTGAAGCGCAGAGCCCCGAGGAAGACTGGCATGACTGCGGTGGCGCTGCTGGGCGGTGCAGTGCCCCAGACCGAGGTGATCGGGTGCCAAGAGCGCCGCGGACACAGGACGACCGGACCAGCGGTTCAGCTCTCTGGGATCGTGGAGGGCCCCGAGAGGCGTCGGAACTGGGTGGGAGGTGCGCCCAGCCTGAGGACCGGACGACCTCTCCTCTGACCTGATAGGGGGTGAACACGAGGTGGCTGGACCCTGCGGGGAAGCTGTCCCACTGCGGACAGGAAGTCGGCGTAGGCTGGGGCTTCCTCCCCTTGATCCCCCCGCTCACCGACGTGAACCGCGGACTAGGTACAGGATCGCCTTGGGGGGCCCTGGAGGTCGGTGGCGGTGGCGGTGCCGCTGAGAACGGCTTTGAGTGGCCCCGGGACTGCATTGACTGTGCAGGGGCGACTGGACTGGCGGCGCCCTCCCTGCAAGGAGATACTGGGCAGGGTGCAGGTGGCGGCCTAGCAGCATATTGCTGAGCGCATGACTCCCTGGAGCGGGGCCAGAAGGAAGCTGCAGCAAGGCTGCTGGATGGACTTGGGGCCGCAGATTGCGCGCAGCAACGCGGTGACGGGCGGCGGACCTAGGCTGGCCCTCTAGTGCAGGACCGTGGCGAATCGGGGCCACCCCAGCCTGGAGAACAGCGAGAGGAGCTTTGTGGGGGTGGCGGCGAGCTGAGAGGACTGGCACCCTGCACGGTGGAACCTGTACGACCACGCATAGCCCTAACTGGACGGCACGCTAAGGCTGGGGCTTTTCCTGGGCGGCGCTGCTGAAGTGAGAGGCGGCCATTAGGGACTATGTGAAGTGTGGGAGGAGCTGCCCATTAGAATTGATCGGAAGGCATTGGGGGCTCCACAACGCAGGATTGGAGTGCGCTAACGGTCGCAGCCATGGGCAAGCCTCGGGGACGGAAGGAGGGGGACCCACCACCATCTGACACCGACTCCCCACCTCAGGAGAATAGGGGTGAGCAGGAATTGCCACAGGATCCAGGGATCCAACTCCAACTGGATAAAATACCGACGCCCATAGCGGACACGCGAGTGGCCCTCCAGCAGGACATTGCGCAGGTTGCAATGGGACTGGGTTTGTTGCGAGCGGACCACTCAAAACTTGCTGACCGGGTAAAGCAGACCGAAACTACACTTCAGGAAATTGGCCCTGCACAGACCGCACTATCTGAGACAATGGCGGGCATCCTGGATCATCTCACGGTGCTGGAGCGGCGGGCTGAAGACGCGGAAGGCAGAAATAGACGCAACAACATCCGCGTGGTGGGCCTACCAGAGAAAATTGAGGGATCGGACATGGTGAGCTACTTAGAAACTTGGCTTCAAACTGTTGTGGCCCCTGAGGGGCTATCGAGCTTCTACACCTTGGAGCGGGCGCATCGAGTCCCGGCTAAGCTGCTGTTGCAGGGGCGTCCTCCGCGGCCGTTGGTGGCGCAGTTGTTACACTTTCGGGACCGCGACTTGCTTCTTCGGAGGGCCCGTAGCGATGGCCCTTTCCAGGTGGACAACAGTAGTGTTACTCTCTTCCCAGACTACACGTTTGACACGCAGCGGCGCCGCATGTCCTTCCAAGCTGTGAAGAAGGAATTGCGCACAGAAGGGATTCAGTACTCTCTGTTCTTTCCAGCCAAGTTGCGCATTGTTCTCGATGGAAAGACTCACTTTCATGACACGCCGGAGGATGCATGGGATTGGCTGGAGTCTTACAGAGCAGGAAAGGATGGCCAGGACGTGGAGGCACAGAAGCAGGCTGGTGACTCTCAACCTCGCAGGTCACATCGGTAGTGACACCGCAGGCGGGGCCTGCGGAAACCATCGACCTCGCAGACGGCCATAGAGCGTAGGGAAGCTCTGGAAGCGGTGACGGCGATCTCCGGAGAACTGCTGAAGATCACACCTGAGGCATCAGAACTTGGCAGTGACAAGGACCGATCGGAGGCAGAGTCCTTTGTGTCAGACGATCCACGTTTACCAATGGTCACTCCTGGAATGGCAGATGGATTGCTAGATGAGTAGATTTTGTGATGCCTGTGGGACTGGGAGTTCTGCCCTGGAATGATGTGCTGCAGTAATTTTCTTTAAAATGGGTGTTATAGTGGTGCATTGGAAATGCAGGGGGCTGGGAACCTGGATCGAGAGTGACTAGGGTTGGAGTGGCGACGATAGTTGTGGGGGATTCCGGGGGGATCTGAGAGGTATTGCATTTTTGGGGGATCTTGGGGCGGGCATTGGTTGTGCTTTTGGTTTATTGTAGGTCGTTTCTTAGGCTCCATCCAACCCCACACCGGATGATACTAGTTAGTTTGCCTTAGCTCTGCATGAGGCAGGCAGTTGGGGTAGTTTGGATGGGATTCACGTTGTTGGTGATTGTTCTTGGGGGGGAGGGAGTCGTATTGGGTGGGGTGGGATTATTTGGGGATGGAACTGGTTTGTTTGGGGGAAATTGCCTGCTGATGAGCTTAACCGAGAAAGTGGTACTATCGAGTGTTGTGTATTTGTATAATGGTACCACCACCTGGCAGCCGGAGGGGGGGGGCTGCTTTGAGTGGTTTTTGCATTACTGTTATGGGTCCATCACCTGATGTGAAATGTGTAACCTGGAATGTTCGGGGATTGCACTCCAAGCAGCGTAGATATAAGGTCCACTCCTATTTGGTCCGTAGGGGCGCGCAGGTGGCTTTCTTACAGGAGACACATTTGTCTAAGACTGAGGGGCTTGCTCTGCAGTGCAGGTGGTAAGGACAGCTTTATTACACCACTTACTCAGCCTTTGCACGGGGGATTCTGGATTAGGGCTGGAGTTCCCTTTCAAGTGTTAGACCAACTGATAGACGCTGATGGCCGCTACGTCGTGGTTAGAGGTCGCCTTTATGGGCGTGAGGTGACCCTCTGCTGTGTCTATACTCCTAATGTAGAACAGGCGTCCTTCCTGGAGACTTTATCTTCTGCCCTCGCTGATTATTTCACGACACCAGTATTGATGGGGGGAGACTTTAACTCAGTTGTTGATGTAACCATGGACAGGTCCCATCCTCCACTGCCCACGGCCCCGATTAATAAATTGGCTAGGGCTCGGGCCCACTGGCAAGACAATTGGGGACTCATTGACATTTGGCGAGCGCAGCATCCGGTCGATAGAGATTACTCATATTATTTTGACCTGCATGTTCAGTTGGATGCCATTTTGTGTAGTACCGGCCTGGCGTCACTGGCGGCTAGCAGCGAGTATTTAACGCGCACCATATCGGATCATAATCCGCTATTGGTAAACTTCTGTTGGGTGTTGGAGCGCCCCAGGGTCCCGACTTGGAGATTGCGTCCAGAGATGTTGGAGGATCAGGTCTTTCTCGCGGAGCTGGGAGATGGGGTAGAACACTACTTTGCAGAGAATGCGGGCTCTGCTACGACGGTGGCCCTAGAATGGGATGCCTTCAAAGTGGTGGTCCGCAGGATCTGTATCGCCAAGTGGGTGGGAGTTAGGAAGCTGCTTCTGCAGGAAATCGAGACGGGCGAACTGGCCCTACGTGAAGCTGAGAGGGCTCATTCGGATAATAATAATAATAATAATAATAATAAATAATAAACCATTTTTAAAGCGCCTGGCTACACAGAAGACAGTGTGTCCCCGCACTGAATACTGCTAATTCACAAGAGGCAGATGTAATTAGAAAAAGCCATGAGAGGTAAGAAAGGCATGAAGGTTACACAAGAGGGAACAGAAGCGTTTTAAGCTTTCCACGGAACCTAATTTCAGAGGGTTCCATTCGGAGATCGAGCGGAAGTTCATTCCAGTGTTTGGAAGCCAGGTATCTAAAAGAACAGCCACCCATCCTGGCTCTGCTGATTCTAGGGGGTTTAAACAGCATCGCACCGGATGATCTCAAATTCCGGATGGGGCGGTGCATGGTAAGAAGATTTTTCAGATAGTCTGGGCCTTTGCCCTGGGCAATTCGATGCGCGAAACAAAGGGCTTTAAATTTAATCCGCTCCTTGACAGGGAGCCAGTGGAGTTTGGCTAAAGCGGTCTTCCCAGAAGCTCTGCGAGGAAGTTTGAGCACAAGTCGGGCAGCAGCGTTCTGAACTCACTGAAGTTGGTGTAGGCCTTTTTTTCTCAAACCTAAGAGTAGAGCATTCCCATAATCAAGATGGGGGGTCACCAGAGCATGGACAATGGTCTTTCTGGCATCAATCTGGAGGAGATCCAAAACCTTACAAAGAACTTTCAGAATGCTGAAGCACCTACCTGTCACTTTACTGACATGAGATTTATAGGAGAGATCTGAGTCAAGTATTACGCCCAGATTTCGTACCGTATCCACAGGACGGGGAGGGCTACCCAGTTCCGCAGGCCACCACATATGGGACCATGCTGAAACTGATTTCCCTACCACCAGTAATTCTGTTTTTTCGCCATTAAGGCGCAGGCAGTTCCTGTTCATCCATGTTGCCACTGATGACAGACAGTTAGAAAAATTAGTGGCATCTTCTTTGTGGTCGGGTGTAAGCTTGAACATCAGTTGGGTGTCATCAGCATAGCTAACAAATGCCCACCCCAAATGCTTCCACTATGCGAGCCAGGGGTTCCATATAGATATTAAACAAAGTGGGGCTCAGACTCGAGCCCTGGGGAACCCCATGGCTCACCTTCCTAAGGGAAGATTTAAAAGGGGGCAGTGTATCTGAAAGCTCCTATTGGCCAGGAAAGATCTTATCCAAGCATGGGCCCGTCCCGCCACTCCCATGTCAGAGAGCCGAGACAGCAGCGTTGTGTGCAGCACGGTGTCAAAAGCTGCACTAAGGTCTAATAAAACCAACGCTGCTGTCTCTCCTTCGTCCACTATTTGTCGAAGGCACTCAGTAGAATAGAGGACGGCTGACTCAGTCGAGTAGCCGGCTCTAAAACCCGATTGTGTGGGGTGGAGGAGGGATTCCTCCTCCAAATATCTCATGAGCTGGCCGTTTACCACCTTTTCCACGATTTTCGCACAAAAGGGAAGAAGGGAGATGGGACGCAGATTCCGGAATTGGGAAATGTGGATTTTGGGTTTCTTTTTTAAAGGGATGACCTGGGCTGTTTTCCACGCGTCTAGTACGCGGCATTCTTGGAAAGACAGTGACACAATGTGACTGATCTGATCGATCATCATACTCTCCATGACTCCTTTACAGCGTGTGGGCGGACAAGCGTCTCAAGGCGAGCGAGATTGTATGCTATTGACGATGCTTAATAATTCCTGTCTCTCTGGTGTCTTGAAACATGTGAGGCAAGACTTCCCCGTAGAGGTATCTTTTACTTCCACATGTTTACTCGAGAGATCATCGTCATCTGTGAAGGTGGCGTGGATGTTGTCGATCTTGCCTACAAAGAAATCAGGTATAGAGTCACACAGCCCACTAGAGTAGGTGTCTTGGGCTTCAAGTCTAGACGGGACCGTAAGCTCTTTATAAATAATAAAGAGTTCTCTGGTGGGATTGTCCGCTAGATCAATTCTACTCTTGAGATGGATACCTTTTTCTGATCTCACTAATTTCTGATATTTTTTTAGTTCCATTCTATAGTGTGTTTTATACTCTGGATTAAGCTTTTCCTCCAGCTACGTTCTAAATTTTTACATCTGGCTTTAGCTAGCTTAAGTTTTTCCGAAAACCAGGGGGCGGTTTTAGATTGCCTTGCGGGAGGTTTGAGTGTCCAGGGAGCTATCTTGTCCAGCGCATTGGACACCCATTTTTCATAACTGCTCCACGCCTCCTGGAGAGAATTGCTTGGGGGCGGGGGGTTTTCTAATAGGGCACATTTAAATGTCTCTTGTTTGAATTTTTTCCATTCTCTCCGCTTCTGGGGAAGGAGTTTAATAAATCTAGTTTCTGAAGGCATAATTTCCATTGCAAACGGAATAATTAAGTGATCCGACCAGATTGTTCTGACCGGAGAGCAGTCCATTAATAATGTTTTTAGGCCCTATTTTGATAGTGAAGAGACCACTCTCACTGTTAGGTAACATGGCTTTCAGTAGAGTGCATTCTAGACCTGCTCTATGGATAAGAGCTAGCCCCCCCCCTCTCTGCTTTTGTCTGCTAATCTAAGTAGGCAATAGCCAGAAGGAATGGCTTCGAGAGCTTCAGGAGACGATGCTTCATCCATCCACGTCTCGGTGAGAAAAAGCATATCAAGGCCGCTCGTCATGCGGCCCTGATGTGGCTCTGGGATGCGTGACGAGGTCCTATCCCGGAAGGTGGCGGTAGACGCGGGGGTGGAGCGCCTACGGTGCTTTGATCAGGGAGCTTTCTTGGCTTGCGCGCATGCGGAGCGGGACAAAGTGGGCACATTACTGGCTTGGCTGGCTGACCCCGCTCCTAGATGCGAACCTATTTTGGCTTTAGCTTCCTCTTCGGGACGGGTGGAATATGAGCAACATCACATAAATGACCGATTTTGATCCTTTTATGCGAGGGCTTGGAGCTACCAGCAATTGAGGAGGAGGAGGTTCTTGGTCAGATTATTACACTGGCTGAGATTCGCGACTGACGGGGATATTACCGGCTTCTACTAGGGAAGCCATTATTGTTCCGCTCCTCAAGCCAGGAAAGCCGCCGACTGACCCAGCTGAGTACAGGCCTCTCTCTATGCTCACCACTGACTATAAAATACTGAGCCGGGTGCTGGCCACTAGACTCCTTCCCTTTATGACGCGGTTGGTGCATCCAGATCAAGCTGGCTTTATCCCGGCGCGCAATACTACCAGTAGCATATGTCGGTTGATAGGAATATTGGATGGAGGTTCTGGAACGGAGGGGCAAGCGATGGTCCTTTCAGTTGACATTGCTAAGGCGTTTGACAGTCTGGAATGGCCCTATCTGTTCTCAGTTATGACGGCATGGACTTAGAGCCGGCTATGTACGTTGGACTGAAATACTGTATTCGTCTTCGACGGCTAGGGTACGTGTGGGTAGGGTTGTTTTCTCTTCCTACCCGGTGGGGCGGGGCACTAGGCAGGGTTGCCCGCTCTCCCCGCTCTTATTTGCCCTTGCGATAGAGCCATTGGCAGCGCACGCTAGAATGGGGGGGCGTAAAGTGGCCTTCAGCTCCGAGGTCATGCGCACTATATTTCGCTTTATGCGGACGAGCTCCTAATGTTTCTGGGAGACGCGGGGGATGCCCTGGATGGGACGCGCACTCTCCTTGACCGTTTCGGGGACATCTCGGGACTGTGGGTTAACTGGGCAAAGACCTGCGTTTTCCCAGTGACTAGTACATGCGACCCGCCCACGCTACCGCCCGATCTGGCGTGGGAGCCGAGGTGCCTTCCCTATCTGGGAACGCAGGTGTATCACACTCAGGAGGATATCCTTGAGGGCAACATTGGGAGAGCGATGAGAGGCCTGAGGGGTAGCATGGGTTTTGGGGGACCCTGCCATTGTCGGTGGCAGGTCGTGTAGCGCTGCTGAAGATGGTGGCGCTTCCTCGTCTTTTATACTTCTTCTGGACCCTACCGATAAGAATACCGGTTGCTTTTTTCCAACAACTCCATTCCGCAGTGGGCAGCTTCATCTGGGGTGCAGGACGGAGCAGGGTGGCGCTGGATACACTGATGCGGCCGAGAGCTGAAGGGGGCCTTGCCACCCCAGATTTTGAATTGTACTATTTGGCTGAGCAATTCCAGTTTCTTACTCAGGCGGTGGCGTTGGAGTTTCGGGGACCGGAGGGGGGGTCTGTGCCGGAGGTGCCAAGGCATGTCTTGTCATTCGTGATCCTGCAGCAGCGACTGAGGACTGCTGAGTTATCGATGGTGGAGGGCACCCTGCGGCATTGTATGGAAACAGTTCCACAATAGAATTGGGGTGCAGCGTTCTTACGCGCCCGAGATACCGTTGGGCATGTGTACGGCGTTGCCACACGGTGGTGATTGGTCTGGTCTGGTAGAATGGGTGGAGCTGTGCCTGCAGATAGTGGGCGACCTATATGCAGACGGTTTACTGTTGCCCTATAGTACGTTGCAGGAGACCACTGTTAACCTTCCATGTGGCCATTTCCTGATAAACGCGGCATTGATTGCAGCCATACAGAAGCATTGGGGTGCTGTCCTCTCAGAACCACCAACAAGCGGAGCATATCAATAAGTAGTGATGGCAGCGGGCACGTATAATACGGTTACCTGCCTGTATAAACGAATGCTAGGGGAAGGGCTCACCCGTTACAAAAACTGCGGGAGCAATGGGTGATGGACTTAGACAAAGCAATCCCGGACGCGGCCTGGTTACAGATAATTAAAAGATCATGGAAGAGTACCAGGAACGCTAGGTTCCAGCTAATCCAATTCTTCGTATTACATAGGGCATACATCATGCCAGCTAAAATTAATCAGTATTTTCGGATCGATACTGCGATCTGCCCCCAGTGCCGGCTGCAGGGCGCAGACCTGAGCCACATGCTGTGGGACTGTCCTCAGTTGGGAAAATATTGGGAGGAGGTAACCAAGTTGCTCTGTAGGGTAACTGAGCGACAGGTTGCTATGGATAAAGGAGCTTACCTGTTACACTGGTTCCCGCACACTAGCAAAAATAAGATAACTAGCACGTTTAGGGACCTGGGACTCCTTCTGGCCAAGAGAGAAATTACGTCACACTGGAAGGTATCGGCTGGTCCTAGCTATGCTAGATGGAAAGCAGCATTGCTTATGTGGGCGGGCAGCGAGAGTTTTGTTCGATTGCTGCAAGCCCAAAGATCCCATAGCGATGGGGCGCTGGAAGCGGCGCAGGCGTGGGAGGCCTTGGTGATGGAGCTCCGGACACCGGACTTGGATACTGGCTCGGACTCCGGCACATCAATGGAGGAGGAGCAGTCACAGACGGCTTCCTCTGGACTTGGGGAGATTAGCGCGGAAGGTGGTCCCCGACTTCCGGGTGGTTGCAGTGATTCTTAGTATTATGGATGAGATGGTCTGTACACACTCCACACACTAGGGTAGTATCTCGATGACACTCATTATTTAGATAACAGCGCCGGCGGCAGGGGTGGGGGGTTAGGGAGTTGATAGATATTGAGGGTGGCCATGCCTGGGGTACTGAATAATGACCTAGAGCCCTGGGTTCAGATATGATACTACGCTGATTGAGGGGGCTTGAGATTGCAGCGCCAGACCTGGAATAGGGTCCATGTGCCTTGTTGAATTTCTGGATTAATAATGACCTAGAGCCCTGGGTTCAGATATGATACTACGCTGATTGAGGGGGCCTCATTATGAAATGTCAGACTCTTTGTATTTATGATGGTCCCTCCTCATGTTTTGTTTGTATTTTCAAACAATAAAAAGATTTTTTTTAAATAAAAAATTAAGTGCTTTCCACCTACTGGTGATTTCCTGCTTGGCCAAAATAAAGGCCAGGTCCTGGAATTTGGCAGTGACTTTGGTCTTGGCTGTGTGTGGGAACATGTTGAGCAAGCAGTGTGCTGGTGTGCATGGAACTACTCTGTCAATGATTCGGGCCGTTTCTATCGTCACCTCCGGCCAGTAGTACGTCAGGGCCTGGTAGCTCCACATTATGTGGATGAAATTCACTCTCACTTCCCTGCACCTAGGGCATACTGCATCATCCCTATGGAAGTATTGGTTTATTAGTTCCAGAGTAATGTATGCACGATGCAGTGTATAGAAGCTTATCAGCCCAAACCATGCATTCCTGGACACCTTTGGTGTCCTTTGCAATATGTGTTCCCAGTACTTGTCTTCAAGGGGGCGTCCCAGATCCTCTGCCCAGTGATATCTCAGCTCATCCATTGGCTTAGCAGAGTCTCTCCCCATCGCCCTGTACAGGTATGTGACTGCCTTTATGATGCCCCTGGCTATCCCAATGTATTTGCATGTGGCATGCTGTGGCGGATCAAGAGATCCCATCTGCCAGTGTTGTTGCATCGCCCCCGTGACCGCCATGTGAAGCAAAAACCGGCCCTGAGGGATGTCCCAGTTGGTACTGAATTCCTCAAAAGAGGCAGTTCTCCATCTCTGTATAAATCCCTTCCTTTCGTTCCTCTAATACTCCCCATTGACCCCCGTGTGGCAGCGTTCTGATAGTCATTAATGGCAGTTACGGTGAATATGGGTGTCTCTTTTGGGTTCTTTAGAGGCATCTGCTTCAGCACTGCTGTATCACTCTATGCTCATTGGTATGTATGTGTTATGGCTTTGCGGACACCATCAGTGTGTAGGGCAATTCATCCCTCATGGGGGTGAAAGGGCCCCCCCAATCTGTTGTAATTCTCCTTGCTATCCACTGGGTGAGTCTCTGCAGCTGCCCTGCCAAATAGTATGCCTCGAATTCCGGGGCCGCCAGCCCCCCTCTGCCGATGGCCTCTTTAACGTGGCTAGGGCCACTCGTCGTCGCCCAGTCCCTCATATGAAGGCCGAGAGGCACGCGTCCAGCTCCCAGAACCATGCCCTGGGGATCCACACGGGCAGCGTGATGAAGAAGTACGGAAGCTGGGGGAGGGCCAACATTTTTATCAAGGATATCCTTCCCCCTATGGAGATAGTGAGTTTCTCCCAGAATCCCAGTTGTCGTTTAAGGCCCTCAGTTCCCCCTAGGTTTTCTCCTGTACATCTTGGGGCGAATGGAAGATCCTCAACCCCAGGTATCGAAAACATCGGGGCTCCCACCTCAGGTCCCCCAATCCCTCAGGTGGCTGTCGGTCCTTTACCATTGGGAACCCCCGGTATTTCTGCCAGTTTACTCTTAGGCCCGAGAGAAACTCTTCCATCATATTCCTGGCCCTATGCAGGTCCTCCCCTGAATCTTTCAGGAACAGCAGGAGGTCTTCAGCGTATAGCCCTATATGGTGTACTTGTCCTTCCAGTCGTAACCCCCTGTATCTGTCGCACATCCTTGCCACACAGGCCAGGGCGAACAGCAGGGGGGAGAGGGGGCACTCGCCATGGGGTGCCCTCTCTCCCCCGCTGCTCTCCACCTGGTACCACTCTGAGATTGTGCGGCCCGTGCGTACCCTAGCTGTTGGGCCTGCATACAGCAGTCTCACTCAGCGTACAAATCCCTGGCCCAGTCCCATCTTCATTAATACAGCATAGAGGAATTCCAACTCAAGACTGTCGAAGGACTCTTCTATGTCTATAGTGAATATCGCCCCGCTCCACACTGCTGCCCGATTCCAGAATAGAAAGGAGTCGCCCTATGTTCAGAGTCGTATTTCTACCTGGTATGAAACCCTCCTGGTCCGGGTGGACCAAAGAGGTCATGTATGGGAGTAGTCTGGTCACCAGTAATTTAATAAGAATTTTAAATGTCAAAATTGAGCATCGATAATGGCTCGTAAGCTGTGCAGTCTAGGGGGGACCTGTCAGGCTTAAGTAATGGGATCACTACTGATTCCCAGGTAGTCTGTGGTAGAGTTCCCTCCTCCCCGGACGCTGCATAAAACTCCACCAGTCTTGAAGTCAGCTCTTCTACATAGATGGCATAGAACTCCTTAGGGAGTCCTTCTGTGCCTGGGGTTTTGCCTTTCGCCAGGCCCTTAATGGCTGCTCTAATCTCATGTTCTGCTATATGAGCTCCCAGTTGGTCTGCATCCTCCTCTTGTATTGTGTGAGGAGGGGGGCCCTTCAAGGTATTCCCTTATCTCCTCATCCCCTCGTGGCGCAGAGCTTTTATATAGCTGCTTATAGTAGTCTAGAAACATATTGTTTATGTCTGTCTGCTTATATAGGGGGTGACCATCTTGGTCAGCTATTTCTATGATGTCATTCCCTCTGCAGGATTGGCTGGCCAGCCACGCCAGCAGCCTGCCCGCCTTTTCCCTATCCGCATGAGTCCGTTCCATGTATTTTTTGTAGTCGAAGCATCTCAGGCACTACTCCTGAGTGGCCACTTCCTCCTTTGCTTCCAAGAACTCGCGCTCTCTCAATGTGCGGTCGGCCTTTTCTATGTCTGTGAATAATGTCCGCCATACCCCAATTGATGATGCCATACACCTCCCCTTGATTAGAGCCTTAAAAGCCTCCCATTCTGCCAGTCTAGAGTCTGTGGAGTAGGTGTTGTCAGTAAAGTAAGACGTGGTATGCCCCCTGATCTCATGGTGGAATACCTGGTCCTCAAGAGCCTCTGGTCGGAGGCGCCATGTTGGGATGGGTTGGAGTTGTTTTCCCCACTGCGCTCTTACTAAGAGGGGATTATGATCTGATATTGTGCGGGTTAGATACTCCGCTCCTCGCATCGTGGGGTGCATGTCGGGCGAGCTGAGTAATGTGTCCAGTCGTATGTGAAGTTCATGTGTGTGCGAGAGGTGTGAGTATTCTTTGTCTAGTGGATGCGTACACTTCCAGGTACCTACCAGTCCCCCCCGAGCCTGCCAGTC
This sequence comes from Lissotriton vulgaris, assembly GCF_964263255.1. NCBI lineage: Eukaryota > Metazoa > Chordata > Amphibia > Caudata > Salamandridae > Lissotriton > Lissotriton vulgaris. The sequence continues at coordinate 1,002,523,150 of NC_141696.1, read as the reverse complement.
TCGAAAGGCTCTGGCTGTTCTGTGTGCTGGTGAGCCGCAGAGCGGAGGGTGAGAGCGGTTGAGGTCCGGGTCTGCCACACAGGTAAAGTCTCCGCCCATAGTAACTAAGCCAATCACATAGGGTGCTAATATCCCAGACAGCTTCTCCAGAAAGGCCAATTTGTCTGTGTTCGGCCCATAGAGGTTAATTAGTGCCACGTCTTTTCCATCCAGCCTCCCTGTGACTATCTATCATGTATCTGTCCTCCGGGTTTGAATTTGTGGCCGGTGTGTTGGAAAGGGACCCCCGCCCGTATCCAGATTAGTACCCTCCTCGCGAATGCTGAGAACGAGGTGTAATAGGCCTGGCCCCTTCACCTCTGGTGTAGCACAGTGCCCTCCGAGGCCAGGGTATGGTCTCCTGTTAAGGTATGAAAATATTTTATGTCACTTGTGCATAGAGTGCATTCCCCTGGTGTTCCAGGATATCAGGTTATATGTTATTCTATCCTTCATCTTTGTTTATTCACCTTGTTCCTCCACTCACCCCCCCCTCCCCGGCCGGGATCCCCGGAAGACGGAGCTGATGGTTGCTTTCATTACTAGCTACCCTTAAGTCAATTTCCAGTTGCCTGCAGTGCCCCCAACATAAACCTTTATGAACATAGGAACAATAGAGAGACCGAAGCCCTATTGGAGACCCTGGAAGCAGTAGGTCTCAAGCAAAAAGTCCAGACCCCCACCCACGAAGCTGGCCACACGCTAGATGGCATCTTTTCCTCAGTTAACAACCTTGCCCATACCGAAACCCTGACTCTAACTTGGTCCGATCACTCACTTATTAAATTCACCCTTCCTACCACCTCCCTGGGACCCTCCGACGCATCCAAAACCTCTGCCACTACAAAAAGAAATTAAAAGTTAATGGATAAACAATCCCTTCGCTCCCTGCTAGAGGTGTCCCGTCCCATACTGTCAGGGCCACCTGAGGTCTCAGCCCCGAATTATCTTAAGTGGCTACACGACACCTTTAATACCGTAGCTCCTATCAAAAAAACCTCAGGAAATAGGCGAAACCCCTCAGCTCCCTGGTTTACCAAAGATCTTCGGAAAGAAAAACATATCTGTCGGCAACTAGAAAGATGCTGGTGGGTCAACTACTGCCCAAACGAGAAAATGATCAACAAAATAGCCCTTTCCCATTACAAAGACCATCTAATAGCCAGCAAAAAAGAGTTTTATACCAGACAAATTGAGGAAGCAAAAAACTCATCCAAGGAACTTTTCCTAGTGGTGAACAAATTCGCCATGGCAAAGACTCAAGGGATCAAGAGTGACCAAGATTTATGTGACAACATTGCAGCCGCCTTCAAAACAAAAGTCATGAATATTTTTAATAACTTTCAGGATTCCACACACTCATCCCCAAAAGAGTCTGCCTGCAAAGAGCACAACGCCAACACGCTGCTCGCCTTCTCACCCATCTCCTCTGATACCGTAGCCAGATATATTCAAGAAGCTAAATCAGGATCCCCCACTGACCCCTGCCCACCAAAAATTCTTAAAGTAATTGCTGACCTGGTCAGTCCAGGTCTCACAGAAATGTTTAACTCCATGTTCAGTTCTGGATCCTTTCTCTCCACCTGGAAAGATACCTCCATCTTACCTTTACCGAAAAAACCTTTGTGTGGGAGCCTTCGGACCCCAATAAATATCGGCCCATTGCTCGGCTACCATTACCGGCTAAAATAATTGACAAAATTATGAATTCTCAACTAACCCAATTTATTAATGAGAACGACTTGCTGGACTCCTCTCAGTTTGGCTTTCGCCGCGAACATAGTACCGAGACATCTCTCAATAAAGCTACAGAAGAGATTAGGGTGGTGATGGATCAGGGTGGCACAGCCGTGTTGATACTCCTCGATCTGTCAGCTGCCTTTGATACAGTTGACCATTCTCTCTTGCATGAGCGTCTCAAAAGAATAGGGATCGGTGGCACAGCACTGGCCTTGCTATCCTCTTTCCTCAAAGATAGGAGGCTTACGGTCGAGATTGATGCCTTCCACTCAGACTCATATACCCTCCCCTGTGGCATGCCCCAGGGCTCTTCTTTAAGCCCTTCACTCTTTAATGTCTATGTCTCAGAACTGGCCCCATTAATTCAGAGCTTTGGATTCTGCCTCACGTCTTATGCCGACGATACTCAGATTGTCGTAACAATCCATAAAAATGAGACACCTCCCACCGCACAATTACAAAACTGCATGCGCTCCATTAACCATTGGAAGAACACCCACTGCCTCAAATTAAACTCTGACAAAACAGAGATCTTGATCTTTGGCAACTTAGTAACGAGCTGGGGCAACCTCTGGTGGCCAGTGGATATGAGTGAACCCCCAAAACCAACAGCGAAAGCCAAGAACCTGGGGGTGTGGCTGGATCGCAAACTCTTTCTTATCCAATACACCAATGATACGGTGTCGGCCAGTCACTTTCTTATCAAAAAGATTAGGAAGATTCTTCCATACATTCCGGTAGGATCTCGAAAAACGGTAGTGACAGCCTTAATCCAGTCTAAACTGGATTATTGCAACGGATTACTGGGAAATGCACAGAAACAATGCTTTAAAAAACTCCAAATTGTTCAGAATTTAGCGGTACGACTTCTACTTAACATCCCTAGAAACAACTCCGTCACCGCCAAAATTCGAAAGCTGCATTGGCTCCCAGTGGAGCAACGGATCAAATTCAAGGCACTGTCTTTAGCCTACAAAGCCCTGAATATTAACGGGCCGATCTTTCTCCAAAAACTGTTTTCTTGGTACGAACCTTCCAGACACCTACGGGTATACGCGCGCTCTATAAATTAAAATAATATAACATAACACCCCAACACCCACTCCCCAGGACAGGCAAGATTCCTTCCCCCATTCAAACTATGCACTTGCATGCAACTATATTAGTTGTCCAAATTTCAGATAGAGACGGGACAGGCACTCACTTTTGGAGAAGAGCCCTATCCTCCGGCACCTCCCTGGGTCTCCCCCAGCCCAGTGCTTGTAGGATTTAGCCATCAGGCCAGGTTCTCAGACCCTCCCAGCTCATCAGGGCTCATGTTCAGCTTTCTGGACCTCCCCCATGTTTAACATTCCCTGAGCATACTTGCGTGTCTCAGAGGGGTTCAAATGATATAGTTTGCCGATCTGGGAGTCACGTCTTGGAGCCCCTAACTGGATTCCCCCACTGTACTAGAGCTGTGCTCGAAGTCTGAGTCTCTTGGCTCCTCCCCGTACACCAAGGCAGTGTCCTGCCGTCCATCTGCGCTGAGGGATGCTATCACTGACACTGCTCTGTACCTTTCCTGTTGTATTTCTTCTGCTGTGGGCACGCTTGCTGGATTTCCGCCACTACCTCTGTGCCTGGCCTTGCCTGGGTCTTGCCCCTCGTGCCTCTGACCCTACGGTCCTGCGGGGCATGCTGGTCGATCTACTCCCACACATCCTGCGGTGTAGTGAAGAATCTGGTCCCGCCTGCAATCACCAGTCATAACTTGGCTGTGAACACCATTGAGTATTGTATATTCAGCTGTCGCAGCTTCCGTTAGACAGTAACATATGACGCTCTTTCTTTCTGAACCTCCCGGGAGAAGTCCGGGAACATTCTGACAACACTGTTGGCCACCCTGAGCTGTCCTTTCTACAGAGCCTGCCTCAGCACATGGTCTCTGTCCTGGTAGAATAGCAAGCGTGCTACCACCGGCCTCTGCGTTCTTCCTGGCAGGGGTGCTCTTGCAGGGGCCCTGTGCGCCCGCTCCAGTGCAAAGTACTGGGACAGCCCCTTTTCTGCCACTTCGGTGCGGAACAAGTGCTCTAGGTAGGCCACCATATTGTTTCCCCCCACCTTCTCCGGAAGGCCCTCTATGCGTAGGCTGTTACGCTGTGCTCTGTTTTTGGCATCCTCCGCCCTAAGTTCCAGTGCTTGGACTCTCTTCTCCATGTCGGAGAGCCTTTGGTTAGACACGGTCACCTGGGGTTTTAGTTTGCAAACTTCTCCCTCCTTTGCTGAGTATCGGTCTGCCAGTTTCCGATGGTAAGTAGGCATGGGTCTTCACTGAGGGTGTCAATTTTAGTTTCCACCACCATCCTTTATGTTTCCATGGCTCGGAGAACGTCCGAGAGGGAAGGGTGTTCCGGGGCCTCCTTCCCCACATTTCGGCCTGTTGTCCTCATTGAAATGTCCCCCGGTTTGTCCCTTGGCAATTCCTGTTGTTCCTGTTCCCGCCTTTTGGTGATTTTCCCCGTGGTGCCTACCACCTCGTAGAGAAGTCTGCTTGGCAGTGTTCTCTTGCGTTGCTTATAGTTGTGACAGTCGAACTGCGGTCTTGTCTCCGGTGTCCCTCATGTCTCGGTTATCCTTGTGTTTGTTGGTCCAGCCAGAGTCTCCTGGTCGTGCAGTGGGCTTGGAGGTTGTTCTGCTGCCCGTTGTGGTCCCTTCGCCCTCCGATCACAGTATAAACTGGGAATGTAGGCAGTGTCCTGCTTGGTATTGGCCTGCTGGTCCGGGCTCCACTCAGGGCTAGCTCCCAGCCTATCCCAGGCCTACGGCCTCTCTTTGAGCCTCCTGTTGGTTCCCTGTCGCTGAGTTTGGGCCTCTGGGGGTTTCCAAGGGTGTTGTGCCACCGTGAGTTATTTTCTATGGCAGCCGGACTTTACTTTGGCTCTTTCAGGCCTACCCTGCTCTGGCATTCTGCTGTCCCTGTGATGGCCTCCACTTTCTCGGCCGCCACTCTCACAGCTCCAGGCCAGTCCTCACTTCGCCCTATGAGTGGAAGGAAGGGGTTAAAAATTCCACCACGCCCGAGGTGAACTCCGACATGCTCACCACCTTGCTCTGGTCGCTGCTGTTCCTGCAGGCAATCGGGGTTCTAGCCACCCCCCTTTTACTTATGCTGGGTTGGGGGCTATGATTCCATTGGCTGGCATAACCTCCGGTTCCTCGTTAGTGGCGCTGCAGGGATACAGTGATCATCTCTCTGGTTCACCGCCGTCTCTCTCTCAGCGTGTTGAGAAAAATATGAAAAGAAAAGTAGGGTAAACACGAGGAGAAATAAGAAAATAGAGACAGAAAAAGAGAACAAATAAATAATGAAAGAAAGACAGGGAGAGATAGAAAGATGAAGCGGCAGGGAATAAAAGTGGAGAAAGAAAGCAAGGAAAGGGAGAAAGAAGATGAGGTGGTGAGATACACCAGGAGAGACATGGAATGGTGGAGACAAAAAAATGTAATAGAAAGGCAGTAAAAGCAACGACCCAGAGGTTCTGCAATACTTAAACTCATTTGATTTGCTACTGCTTCAAGAAACCTGGGAGGAAAAGGCATTTGAACTGCAAGGGTTCACATCCTGTTGTCTCCCAGCAAACAAAAGCTCAATATTTGGTCGTAGATCCGGGGGCTTGATGATTTTTGCCGGATGTATGTCGTTACAACGCATACTTTTACAACGCATACCATTGCAACGCATTTTTTACACCGCAACATCCATTACAAGGCACTCCATTACAACGCATGCCATTACAACAAATTCTTTGAAACTACCTTTACAACGCATTCCACTACAACGCATACTACATTTACAACGCATACCATTACAACGCATACCATTACATTGCATGTATGGTAAGTATTGGATAGTGTAGGGGTAAAAATTACTATTCTAACTCCAGGGGGGTGCAACAGTAGGGTAAGTGTTGGATAGTGTAGTGGTAAAAATTAATATTCTAACTCCAGGGGGTGCAACAGTAGGGTAAGTGTTGGATAGAGTAGGTATGCGTTGTAATGGTATGCGTTGTAATGACTGCGTTGTAATGACATGCGTTGTAGTGGTATGCGTTGTAATGACATGCGTTGTAATGGATGTTGCGTTGTAAAAGTTTCGTTGTAAAGGTAGTGTGTTGTAAAAGTTGCGTTGTAAGTGTTGTTTCTCATTTTTGACTCTATAGCAACAGTAGGTGAGATTACAACAATAGAATCACAAATAGCACCTCCAAGTGCAATGCAGGTGGCATAAGATCTCACTTCGGTCCAATAATCAACCTCAAGAAGTTATAATAATCAACACCTACATCCACCCCAAATGAACACAACAAGCTGCCAACTAACTGACAAAAGCTTTGGAAAAAGTAATGGACAAAGAGGATTCTGATTTAATCATCCTTGCAGGCGACTTCAACATGTTTCTTATTAGCTCGGGTCAGGGTGATGGCCTTGATCAAGAACTTAGTGCCGCATGGGGAGTGCCAAGAAAAGGCCCGGCAAAAATAAAAAAAAAACTACAAACTGTTAAAAAAACCTACTATGGCAAATAGAACATCCTAATTTAAGAGCCTTGAATGGGTGCTACCCAGATGACGAGTTACCGGTCGCAACTTTTCATTCAGAAAAGCAATCTTCCCACCTGGACTACACATTTACATCTTTAAAAATGCTTGGTAGAGTAACAGCGCTCAAGATAGTGACGAGCAACCTCAGCGACCACCTGCCTCAAGAAGCTACAATAAAAGTCAACTCACTTCCTGAGACGGAAGCATACACAGGTATTGGCATTGAAGTAACTTCAAACTTAAGGCGGCTTTGGTGCAATCCCAGTAACATTAGCTCCATAAGCCTTACAAGGAAAACTCTTTACACTCAAGTGGCAAGCTCCACGACAAAATTGTCAGAAGTATGGCAAAACTTCAACTTAAAACAGTAACAATATGGAATGGGACATCATCTTGCCCCAAAAACCAGTCGCACAGCTCAATGCCACCATCTTGACGTGGGAAGGAGAATGGTGACACCACTATCGCTTGGGAGGACAATGAGGACGGCAGGCTTTTAAACTTCCACGGCAGGTATGCTAATTATTTGAATGGAGGCCGTAGTATAAGCAAGTTTGATAGCGTGGGGGAGGCATGAGTTAACATTTGCAACTTCGCAGAAGCAGAGTAATGAAATAATAATGAAGAGTTGAGAGTGGTATTAGGATGGAGATGTTTTGAAAACACGTAGTGAGTCAAACGTTCTCAATAAGAGGGGTGGTTATTCAGCAAAGAGGTACTAAGGACGGTAATGGTGAAAGAATGGAAATACATTTGGATAAACAAGAGATGGGTGATAGTTACACAAGAATGGTGGAGGAAAGTGGAAGATAGGGTGAGGGAGGATGTGGTTAAGGGATTGGCGCACTATGCAAAATATATGAAATGTGCATATAAAGGATTACATAATGAAAAATGAGGTAATGTGGCATAACGGATAACTTTCAGATGAATCTGTGTTGCATGACGATATGAAATGTGTATTCATGATTAGCATATTGAGTAATCATTATGTTGTTATTTATAGTGACCCCCGAAGAAGGGCGGGTGGCGGCCCGAAATGCATTGGGGTTTTTACAGAATAAAAACTGCTTGTGATGAACTCTGCATCATTCGTATTCTTACAAGAGGTCCGGATGGGCACAGTTTGAATATAAGAAACTTAAAAAATGGCAATAGATTCCGCTTGTGGATTCGCATAAGAAGAAAAGATGTTTAAAGAAGAGTTTAAAGAAGGGTTTAATAAGAGTGTACTATGAATATTGGGTTGAAACTTGAATGGATAAATGAGCGTCAAGATGGCGGCATTGAGCTGTGCGACTGGTTTTTGGGGTAAGATGATGTCCCATTCCATATTGTTACTGTTGTATCAAGTGGCATTTGGGTATGCCATATAACCAATCTGCATGCATTTGTGGATTAAAGAGACAAAAATCGAAAAAGAAAAAAGAAAAAACATTGCTTATAGGTGTGCATCCCACTCTTACAGTAAAACTTCAACTTAGCCATCAGTGAGAAGTTATTAAAAGGGCCATGAAACAGGGTAAGCCACGAAACAAGAGCATTAACCCAACTACTACTTAATGCAGATATGAAAATGCAAAAACAGATAATAAATCTAACATTGAGACAGATAAGTAAAAGATCCAACAAACCATGATTTACAAATAATCCTATGGAAAGCAAAAAAACTTTTAAAAAGAAGAAATGGGAAAAAAGAAACAAATAAACAACGAGCTATGGGCGAAACTTCTCTAAGAAGTAAAACGGCAAAACAGTTCAAGATTCTGGCAAATGATCTAAAAGAATTAAGAACCCAGACTATCTTGGCCTAAACTCTAATATAACGGAGGAAGCATGGACAAAGTACCTCTTCAAGCACTTTAACAACACAAAGGCTGACAAAGAGGACAGCCTTGAAGAGGTGGGGACAAAGGAGTCCAGCAATAAAACTCAGTGGGAAAAAATAGCCAACTACCACATATTGGCCACAACCCAGGAAACATGCGCCAAAAGAGCCATGCCACCACCTTGCATGGATAAACCAACGCCCGACTCAAGTTTTTCCTTCTTCACCGAGTCTGGATTTTTGGCCACCACACCAGCCGACATCAAAAGGCAAATAGCCAGGGGCAGATCGACCGGACCCCCTGGACCAAATGGCATTCCGCCAATGTTATATATATCAGACGTGGAATTCTGGAGCATAGCACTAACACCGATATTATGAAATATAAAGAAAACCTTGACTCTTCCGGAATCCCGGCATGGATCAGGAATAAGCCCAATCTTCAAACACGGTAATAGGAAACTTCCAAATAGTTATCGGCTTATTGAGGTTCCGTGACAATTAAAGTGGTGTTTTCGACTCGTTCGAATATGGACGAGTTTGGTATCTATGAACCGCAAATGACAAGTTTAGTGGGTGTACGTGTTTTCGCTACGCTGACCTGAACCGTTCGTCTTATTCGTGGGTTTCTTCATCTGAACCCACGGGTTCCATTTTAGATACAGCAGCCATTTTGTCTCTTGCCCTCAAGTAGCCAGCGAACGGACACTGTCCGCTTCGTGACCCTGGGATTCCCAAGCTCTTGCGGAAGACACGTGTTTCTTTGAGGGTGTCTTTTATGATGAGGGGGATGACACTGCAAAGGCAGATGGCCCCGCTCGAGGCTCATCTTGCCGTGCCGGTCTATTGTTTCAGCCGTGCATTCATTAGGCATGTCTCCTTTGATCCTGCAATCATGTTTCCGATATCACCCCCTTACACTCTTCTCAATCTGTTGACTATCTTTGTCTTCCCTTGCACCTGTTTCTGACTCTTTCCTTAACTCGTTTACAGCCGGAATGGAATGTACTTAATGATGGGATAATGTACTTTTACAGTTGGGAACCTGAGATGATACTGTAATTATGTTCCGGGATCCTGAATACATGAAAGCAACCCTTTTGAAGTGTACTGTGGGAACTGAGTTGTAACCTTTTGTGCGCCATGTTGTGCTATGACGGAAATATGTATAAAAGGAGCGATCCACAGTTGCAATTTGAAGCAGTTTCCTAGAACCTACATGCGTTGTACTTCTTGTGACTTCTGTGTTCCCTGCAGTAAATAAACCTTGATCTTTGACGCCGAAGGAAGTGTCCCGTGTCTCTGTGATTTGTACGCCGGAACAGGTAACCCACGAAGGTTTCAGGTGTTGTCCCCTGGCACCGCTGGGCCTTAGAATAGCCCAGTCCTTCAGTATTACCCTCATAGATGAGGCCAAGTATTTTGCAGGACCCATACTGGAGGAGCTAACATCATGGGCATCTGAAAACTCTATAATCCCGATCAATCAAACTGGCTTTTGCCAGGGTCATGGGACCACAACTAACATCATGGCACTGACCCTGCTGATGAATGCAGCAAAAGGGACCAAATCTCCCCTATTCCTTTCCATTATCGATTACACTGCCGCATTCGACCACGCGGATTTCAATAAACTCTGGCAGAAATTGGACAACTGGGGAATACCCAAACATTTTCTAGATGTGTTGATACTACTCCACTCAAACACCTGGATCAAGGTTAAATTAGGAGCAGGAACACACCTCTCCAACCCAATTCCAACAACAAAAGGGTTAAAACAGGGTTGCGTGTTAGCACCGCTTTTATTATACCTTTTTCTTGCAGATTTGCCAGGGGAACTTGGCAAGTGCCTCAGTCATGCACAGAAATTAGGGAAAATTCCACTGTCCAATCTGCTATATGCGGATGACTTGGTGCTGATAAGCCGGACACAGATTGGTCTCCAACACCTTCTAAATGTAGCCCACTCCTTTTCAGAAAGAAATGCCTTACAAATAAACTTCAACAAATCCAAGGTTATGTCAGTGAGCTACAGGAAAAAAAGGAAAATCAGCTGGAAAGAGCAGGACCTGGTAAGCACCTATAAATACTTGGAAGTAATCCTGGACTACAAGAACTCGTTCAAACCCCAATTGGAGTCCTTGCGTGGAAAGGGAACCGTGACCCACCTGCCGATAAAATCCTTAAAAGCTGAACTCCCCGAGCTAACGCTTAACCCTCTGCTTCAGGTTTTGCGTGCAAAGTTACAGCCGACTCTCACATATGGGAGCGAACCACTTCAAGGGAAGGACGCTGCATTACTTGACATAGTGATATCTAACTCTTACAGGGCTATCTTTAACCTGCCAAGATACGTCTCCCCTGCACAAATCCGGTTAGAATTTGGGCTTTTGAAACAAACACTAGTGCGTGTGTTACCAGCTGGCACAAGATTCACAGCACTGAGGTAGGCTCTTTAAACTCTAACCTATTGGACGAGCTGCTCCAACACCACAAATCCTCAGCCAGAGATTATCTATTTGACTCACTTCAAGTCCTGGGACTGTCAAACCTTTGGCGCACTCAAACAGATCTTTTGTATTTCAAAAAAGTCGCAAAAAATCAGCACAAATTATCTCCTCCATTGAGGACAAGGAGGCATTAGCAAAAAGAGCGCATGGTTGGATCACGCTCAGCGACTATTGGAGAACGCAACCTTTAAGAATATCTCAACATCGGAATGACCTTAAAGATGAAGGAAAAGTATTTAAAATTACGCTTTGGTATAATCCCTGCTACCCTGCACTTACCACCCTAGGTGAGGAAAAATTGCCCACCGCAATGTCGCCTGTGCAAAGCTGACAAAGAAGACATCATCCATGTTATGTGTATCTGTCCTAAATTAAAGGATTTGAGGTACAATTTATTACGTCCCTTCTTCAAACTATATGGCGTTCGGACATGCAAAAACAACAAAATTAAACTGTCGGGTTGTTAAATTTTTTCAACTAGCCGAAAAAAGACACAATAGCATGCTAGGGGCGTTCCAACAAAAGCCAGACATTTGTTGACTGTTGAACCATTTTATTACAATTATTAACTGATATTAGGTACATTTTGTAAAACTGAAGAAATTGCACATAATGAACTGTTAGATATTTTTAGCAACATTTTGTTGTTTTGTAAAGATTTTAATTAATCATGTACAAATAAATAAATTACCATTACCATGACCAGTATGCCTGCTTGAAGCAGGCGTAAGGAGTGACGCAGCATGTTAGGTATAGGGCACCCCTGAGCAGTGCTGGAGTTGCATCGCGCTTGCGACACGACTCCAGGACTGTCACCCTTACGCCGACAGATGCATCACGCATCTGTCTATCCTTGCGCCACAGTGCACCGCACTGTAAATGCGGCGCATCTATGGTGGCACAAAGAGGTTTTTTGAGTCACGCAAAATAACTGGCGCTTCCCTGCTAATATGCAGGGATGCGCCAGTTATTGTAAATCAGCCCCTTAGTGAATAGTAGGTGAAAACCTCTACCTGAAACCCTAACTAAAAACGGGAAAATATATTCTGTCAGCATTCTCCCGTGCGGTATCTCCGATCATGCTCTGCTTTTGCTGGCCTGGTCTGCTTTTGCTGGCCTGAGGGGGCCCAGACCACCGCCCTACGCCCTGCCTGGAGGTTCAGCGTATGGTACTTGGAAAGTTCCGAATGGCTGCCTTTGTCGAGGAGAAACTACAACAGTTCTTCAGGCTTAATGCAGGTTCGGTAACCACTGTGGCAACTCTCTGGGCAGCTAGTAAGCCTTCTCTGAGAGGCTTAAAGGATACATCCGTCAGGTGGAGGCACTCCGCGTTGCACAGCTGACTGATTTGGAAGCCCAGATTCTGCGTTTGGAGGCCTCTCTATGCCATCGTGATCCTGAACACTCTCGTCATCTCCTAGCCATAGCCCGAGCAGAACTATGACAGGTTTCCCTGCAGGAAGCCGAACAATGTTGGATGGCCTCTACACAGAGGGTGTACACTGCGAGCAATAAATCAGGTAAATTGTTGTACTGGCTGGCGACTCATGGTGTCTCTGACCAAGACGTTCCAGTGGTTTGGGACTCCTCAGGATGCCCTCATAAGATCTCCCTGGCTGTGCTCATATCTTTGCTGATTTGTATTGAAGGTTATACTTGCGATGTCCTCCACCACCAGCAAAAGTTGCTAATCTCCTCCTGGATAGCATATCGTTACCGTCTGTACCCAGTGCCCTGGTTCGTTAGTTGGATAAAGCTTTTACGCTGGAGGTGAACACCGCAGTGTCGGGATTGCAAGACGGGAAGACAGTTGGCCTGGATGAGGATCCCATTGAGTATTACAAGCGTTTCTGCGATATCGTATGCCCACACCTTCTGAACTTTTGTGTAGCTGCCCTACATTAGGGGTCTTTTCCATCCGATCTCGATTGTGCCACAATCGTGGACCTGCCCAAGGAGGATCTTCCCAGGGGCCAGTGATCAGCCTATCAGCCGATTTTGCAGATTAATGCTGATATTAAGATCTAGGCAAAAGTGCTAGTGATGCAGCTGAGCCAGTGCTACCACATTTGATCCATTTAGATCAATGTGAATTTGTACTGGGTTGCAGCATGTACCACTGTATTAGAAGGGTTCACACGGCTCTGTCTCAGGTGCAGGACCTTGATGGCACCTTTTCCCTTTTGCTAGTTTTGACACAGTGTCTTGGGATTTTATGGATGAAGTTCTCTGGTGGGCCAGGTTAGGGGAGGGATCCTGTTGCATAATCCATCTTCTCTATAATGCCCCAACTGCCCAGGTCAATGTATCCTGTGTATCATATGATGAGCAATACGTGCCAGGGGAGTCCGTTGTCCCCCTGTTATTTGCCTTGGTGATAGAACCTCTGGTGCGGCTTATATGTTGCGATGCCCAGGTTTGGGGCTGGCGGTGGGAAAGCGGATTCGAAGACCCCATAGCGTTACATGCAGACAACATTTTTCTGTTTTGGAAAGACCCCCAGCACTCTGGTCCCGGTGTCGACTCTTTTTCGGCTCTACAGTGAGGTGTTCGGGTTCCGGGTTAACCAAAACAAGTCCTGTCTAGTGTAAGTGAGGGATGACGCCCTGGGGCGGGTATGGTGTCCCAACATTCTGACCTGGTACAACTTGTTTAAGCATTTAGGGATTTAGGTGTCCCCCATCCCGGATCTGGCTTGGGTCCAGGAGCTGACCCTGTGGTTCGGCCGTTGGGCCAACTTGCAGCTGAACCCCATGGGGTGCGCTGCCCTGTTTAAAATGGTATGTCTGCCACATTATTTGTATAAGCTGGCCAACTCTCCCTATCTCAGTATTCGCAGGTGGTTTCAGTCCTTGACAGCTAAGATCACCAACTTTGTGCAGGTGGGAGGAAGAGGGTGGCCTTTCCCTCCCTGCGCAGGCAGATCCTCATTTGATGGTGGCCTGGGTGTGTTGGATATCTTTCTATACTACCTTGAAGATTACTTGGTGCCGGTTAATGACTGGTTCACTGGGGGGGGGGGGGCTGGGGGCGGGGGACGTCCCGGCATATTGTTTGGAAATTCCTTAATTGGATATAGATGGTCTGCTCGAACCGTGTCAGCCCATCACATTACCCTCTTGTACACAGGTGTCTTTCACTTGTTGGAGGGTGGCTCTTCAGCTCACCGTCTGGAATCGCCACTTCACTGGGATGGGTCCTTTATGGAGGGGAACGTGGCTTGGTCAACTTTCGAGCCTAGATGGTTTTGTCCCCTGGGATCGCATAGGGAATTCCTACCTGGGAGTTGTCTACAAGGGTGGTAGCATTGTGTTGTTTCAAGAGCTGAAGGCTAGGTTTGCCCTAACCAACACGCAGTTCTTTCATTACCTCCAACTACACCACGCCCTGCAGGCTTACGAGCTCCTGACCGACTCACTGCTCGAATTCAGTTCGCTGGAGGCTGTGGTTTTCATAGGGTGGTGTTGTAGGGGCGCAACCTCTGCGATCTACCGCTTACTGGTCATGCTTGCTCCCAATGGTCTTGAAAAAACCCAGCAGAGGTGGGCTGCCTGGGTGGGAGCGCTGGACGATGAGGAATGGAGGTATGGCACCTCGAGAATTGGTGATATCACCATGTCTGCGTATGGTTCAATTAAATTACTTACATGCAACTTATCTTACCCCAAGGTGCTCCCTACCACTCAGGTAGCGTGTACGCATTGCGTGCTTCCAGCAGCAAACTTTTTCCAGGTTGCTTGGGAATGTCCAGTGTTGAGGCACTTCAGGGAGGGGGTGGGTCAAGTACTCTCCTCTGTTTTGGGCCATGCCCTGGAGCTAACACCCCGCATTGCGTTATTGGGGCTGAAGGAAGAGGATAGAGGCACTAGAGCTGAGCGTTTCTTTTTGTGGGTGGCCTGTCTGATTGCTAAATGTGATGGGGCCCGCGTGTAGAAACAGCATACGCCACTGACTGTCAGTAGCTGGCAAAATGGAATGGACTGGTGAGTCCATCAGGAGAAACCAATCTTTGAGGCACATGTCTGTCCTCAAAAGTATGCACAAAAATGGGGGAAGTGGTGTGGTTACTATGGAGTGCCAATTTGACCATGTAATGCTCTACAACACTGATGTTTGCACTTACAGTAATGCTGTGCCTCTGCAATGATCATTATTGAACTGCGTTGTGCTGTGCTGTGCCAAAAAGTTCTCAATAAAGTTGGTTATAAAAACATTTTTTGCCCTTAAGGCTATTAAAAAGCAGGAGTGTCAAAACTTAGAATGAAACAGCCCTAAACAAGCAGGTGCCCACCCTAAAATCTTTACATTCTGATAACAGCCAGTAAGCCCATAAACTTATGTCAGATAAATAGACAAGGGACCATGGAGAACATTATTTGCCCAAGATCAAATAATTTGGTAAAGTATGAGATCCAAGACTGCAACAGTAGACTGCTTGTTTCAAGACCCACTTTCCCTGTATACCATGTTGTGGGCCATATGTATATAGAATAGAGATTTTCAAATAGCAATTTCATCCGAATCGCTATCCCTTATGTATGAAACTTTTTGTTTCCTACTTGCAATTCCTAGCGAGTCGGCAAATCAACCTACCCGATGAATATTAATGAGGTAGGTTGCAGTTTGTGACCCATTAGGAATCGCTGCAATCACAGGGATGGTGGCCTGCTGAGGTCAGAAGACCACCATGTCTGTAATTGCATTTTAATAACGGATTTTTTTTCTATTGAAATGCAACCCATTTCAGCAATAAAAAATGTAACGTTTTGCTTTCATTTTTCAAGAGAGGGCAGTAGTCCGTGGGACCACTGCCTTCTTTTAAAAAATATTTTCCCAACATTCACAAATGGGAGGAATCCTATGAGGAACCCTTCCAATTTGTGAATGCATTACCACCAACTTTGAGTTGGTATTAAAGTGCGAATGTTTTTGTGCCCTCATTTCGGTCACAAACCATTCGTACATATCAATGCGATTTGGTATTTGGAAGGGACACCCTAAACATGCCCCTTCCAAATACCATAAAGCAAAACCCAAATTGCTATATGGTAAGAAGTTACTGAATCGCAATTTGGACGTTGTACATTCTAAGAAGCATTTTTCCGGTTGCAAACGGTTTGATTATGCGATTCAGCCTGAACTGAAAAATACTACGTTCATATGGCCTTTTATCTGTTAAAGAGATTAGCAGACTAATTAGCAACAGGGTGTTATGTGTTAAAATCCCAAATTATCTCACCGATTTTGCTTAACCCCATATAGACAGTTTCTTGGTGAAACTAAGTGTGGTAAGTGTCCTGTGAAGGGATAATGGCAACCAATTGGTGGAGCATAAATATTTGTTTGGCTTCTAAAGTGAAAATGTGGAGATTTAGAAAGGTAGGGAAGTGGTAATGTGAGATTTTAAACACAATCACAAGGGCATTGAAGACAACTCTAGATCAAATGCAAGCGAGGGCAGGGTTCTTAGGAATGGCGATTGTAATCCTGTCATGTTTTGAGATGCTGAATGAGAGGCAGGCAGGCAGCAGCATTTTACACGAGTTTAAGTTTTTCAGAGAGCTAAATAAGTGGCCTTAGTGTAGTCCAGCCTAGCTTGAGAATTAAGTGTTTGAGAACGGCTACATGCCAGTTGCTGTCGATATAAGATAAACGCTTCTTTAAGAACTTGAGTTATCCAGAGCACAGACCAGACACTTTATACACTCGTCTTTAGAGTGATAGATTGGTGTTGAGATAGATGCCTAGATTCCATATGCCCTTAGGAAGGAATGGAGGAGGTTGGCTTTGAAAGTCTTGCAAAACCAGTAGGATGTCCAGCTCTGTAGAAGTGTCATGGCCAAAACTCTGCTTGGAAGGCTTTCGAAAGATTGTATTCAGGAAATCACTGGAGCCAAAGGATTCCAAACAATGGTAGAAGGGAGATTGGCTGAACATTGTTGAGATCTTGTGGGTGGGTTTTTTCCTGAATAGATTTCACAATGGCAGTTGTCCATCTGAAGAGTAAAACACCTTCTCCTAAAGAACATCTAAACATGTCCAGCAGTTGTGTTAACAGACAAGACTAAATAAATTACACGAATTTAGCTGGGCATAAGCTGGTTGAAGAACAGCTTGTAACAGTGGTATCAAGACTGGCTTCATAAATTCAGTTGGATATTAAGTGTTGTCATAGGGAGATTATCAGGCGAAGGATTTTTTTTTCTGTCTAGATGTTGTCCTGCATTAGCTTAATCTTGTTGAGGAAAATGTATTAGTTTAACCTTGTTGAGGAAAATGTGAGCAAGATTTGCACATAGTTGTTTGGAGTGTTTAGAGGTAGACTGTAGTTCTGAATAATATGGAATAATTATTTCAAAGGGTAGAAGCTTGGGAGATATGATCAGAAAGGTAGCTAGATCGGTTTGCTAATTTTAAGTTTATATGTGTCAAGTATGTGGTTATATTATTTTCTTTATCTCATGGTCTCTATGGCATTGACTTTATTATCTGCACAGTTCCAATTTGAGAGATTATAATTTGTCCGAGAACCAAGGATTATTTTGAAGTAGTCATATCACAAGAAGTTAGCTTGAGATTGTTGCTTTTGTTCTGCTGAGAAAAGGAAATAGTGACTGTAAGAGTGGCTGAATGCACCTCATTCACTGGTTATTGCCTGGGTGAAATTCCAGTCCACATGTTTGTATGCACTGTGTTACTACTGTCCGGGGTCAACCTAATGCAAATAAGTCTTTATCCTGCTCAGATAGGAACAGTCCAGCCATGCCATGTCATGTCCTTTCTCATCAGAAACTCAACAGGAGAGGCCCGTGCAAGTATGAGCGGTGAGGCGGGCGTGGTCAGTGGGGTGGGTGTACTAGACAGATGAAGGAAAATTAAATATTTTATTTTTCCACGTCATCTGTGGAGTTAACCCCCATCCCCCCCTCCCCCATGACCCCATTGTTCTTATCTGCACAGGCAACTCCTAACTCAAGCCACCCTACACTGGTTTCAGACTTGTTATGCCTCCTCAATGTGGTGCAGATTGCACATTATGGCCAGGGAGCTACTGGACCCACATCTGGGCATACCATTGAATTTAGAGAGCGTCACTGACAAGAAGAAAAACAAGCAAGTTAGAATGCTTTCATTAATTTAAGACCACGGTAATTATTACAGTAACTATTCCAGACCATCGTTGTTTTGCCCAATATGCTACAAACAGTCGTCATGTGCAAATCAGCCTTGCTCTTCCTGTAGAAAAATAACAGCTTCTGGTTTAGACATGAAAATAGTAGCCATGCCAGTAAAATGCTTCCAAGGTTGCAACCTCCTCCTCATGGACTTTGCAGTCATAGTCCAGTACAGAGCCCAAGGTAAAGGGGCCAGTTAGTGCGACAGGCCCACAGCATCATTTTGCTTGCATGCTGTCCTGGTGTGCTACAAAACTGGGAAAATTCATTCTATGCAGGTGAAAGGATATCTCAAAATGTTAATTAAATCTGTATCATGGTAACTTATGAAAGGAAATGTACTTTGGAACTGCCTAAATGAATGCTAATAATTACTTTTAGAACTTTTAAAGGCTGGAGTTGAGTTTAATAGGGGTCTTGTAGCTATGGCTCCAGGCAAATGTCATTGAACTTGTTTAACCCACATATCATTGCATTCGGGTCACTTCACATTTAATAATGCAAGATTTGGGTGTTAATCAAGGTCAGAATAAACACTAAATAGTAAGGCTTTGTTTGTACAGAACTTATTCAGCCATTCACAATCTTTCAAATGAAATGGTAAACATATTAGAACTCAAATGTAACTCATCAGGTCCCTTGTGTAAAAAGATTTCATTTAAGGAATCATAAATTGCGGCAAATATGGATTTGCAATTTGCGATTTCTTAAATGGAATATACAAAAATGTATGTTAGAAATGGTTGCAATTCACACACCGACTTCTAACCAATCCATTCGCATTTGAAGAATGTCCAAGGAAATGCGTTCAGGTGGATCACCTCCTTCCTCACCGGAAGAGCCTAGAGGAACCATTTCCCACCTTTCACCTCCAAACCCAAGCAGATCACCTGCAGTATCCCTCAGGGCTCATCCCTCAGCCCCACGCTCATCAACACTTATATGATCCCACTGGCTAATATCGTCAGATGCCATGGTTTCAACATCACTTCCTACGCAGACGATATCCACCTCATACTTTCACTCGCACACGACCCCACCAGTACCAATTTCTACAGATACATAACAAGCATTGCCAACTGGATGAAAACTGCCTACAGCTGGATATAGACAAGATGAAAGCACAGATATTCGGCAACAGAAGCACAAGAAACAACTCCTATCAGACCTAGGACCTGCACCCACTCTGTCCGACAATGCTAGAAACCTCGGAATCATCTTTGACAAACAGCTCACCATTAAAATCACAGATCAACGCCATCTCCTCCGCCTGCTTCCTCACTCTGCGCAAGATACGCAAGATCTTCAGGCTACCCCTACACATGAGAAGCACCATAACATGGGCAATCATTATCAGCTGACTGGACTACGGCAACGCTCCCGACATAGGAATTGCTGCACACTTCTGAAAGACCTTAGACCATACAGAACACTGCAGCCAGACTCATCCTCAGCCTTCCCTGACTAACAAACATCACAACCCATCTCGGGAACTTCACTGGCTTCACATACAGAACAGATGCTAATTCAAGCTGTTGACCCACGCTCCCAAGGCTCTACACAACCAAGGACCTGCCTACATTAACCACCGCCTGAACTTCCACTAACCATTGAGAAGACTCCGCTCTGCCTTCCTCTCACTTACCCATATCCCTGCATCTACCAAAGCAGAAGTGGATGGCACTCCTTCTCTTGCATCACAGTAAAGACCTGGAACAGCCTCCCTATAAAACTCAGGACCATCACCTCCCTTCCGGATTTCCAAATGGCCTTCAAGACATGGCTGTTTGTATAAGATTCCAGGGCCAGCCAGCGCCTGGATAACCTATTGGGTGATTAGCTGCACTTTATAAATCCTGATTGAATGAACCTATGTATTAATAGGTTGGTTCTCAAAATACAGATTTGCAGTCGGTTGCAATACAACCTACCTCATTAATCTGCATAAGACGCACTACTAATTGCTACAACAGGCATGGTGGCCTGTTATGTTGTTAACTACACTTGACAACTACTCAAAGGAGTGCCCCGGCGCATACCCTGCTAGGCGGTTAGACGGATCAAAGTAGTCTATTTAACACCTTCGCTGCTATTGATATTTTCCTCCTGTGCTGACCATCCTTATTTCCCATTGTTCATGACGAGCTCAGCTCGTCATCAGCACAGCTCCACTGTGCCTCATGACGAGCTGAGCTCGACATGAGCATCGAAGGGGTTAAAGAGTATGTTTTTCAGTTTCTTCCTGAATTACCTTGGATCCCCTACAGTATGAAACTCTGTCAGTAATTGATTCCAAGTCAAAGCCCCCAATCGAGATAGGAATCTACCACTGGCCTTCTGTTTGAAGACCCTAGGGATACAAGCCATTAGCTCATTTGAGGAATGTGTTGCCTGGGCGGTAAGTAGAAACTGAATCTTTATCTCAAATAGGCCGGGTCATGACCATATAAGGCGGAATGTAGCATCACCAGGGATTAGAACTTCACCCTTTCTTTCACCAGCAGCCGGTGAAGGTCACGAAGATGCTGCATGACATTAGCCCTCTTTGGGAGGTTGAGTAATCACCTTGCTGCTGCATTCTGAATCACCTGGATTGTTATTGAGCAGATAACCTGGCAGGCCGACATATAGCACGTTGGCATAGTCAATGTGAGACTTAATCAAGGTTTGGATGACCATTTTCCTAGCATGAGAAGGGATCAGCAGTAAGAATTTCTTTAGTGTTTTCCAGGATACTAAAACATGATCCAGACAGCCTTTTGATCTGAGGACCAAAGCATAGCTTCTCATCGACCCATATCCGCAAGTTATAACCGGTCCACTCTGGTGCGACTCATCTGGCTAAAAAGAGGGCCAAAACTTTGGGGGGAAATTCCCGAAGAAAAGAAGCTCTTTCTTGTCCTAGTTACATTTTATTTGAGCCTCCGCTAGCCAGTGAAATATTGCACTGAGGCAGGTCGTTACATGTACGCATTTTGCCTCACTACCTTCATTCCAGGAGAAGAGCAGCTGTGTATCATCAGCATATGAGATTACTTTAGCTCAGAGTTCATCCGCTAACTGAATTAGGGGAGACATATATATGTTACACAGCAACGGACTCAATATCGATCCCTGAGGTACCCAGTAGCCAGTTTTTGGGAGGTGGCTCAAAAGGGTGGAATCCAGATGTGTTGGGTTCGAACTTCCAGATAGGATTTGAGCCAATTCCAAGCTGATATGTCCAAGTCAATTTCCTGGAGACGGGTGAGGAGCAGGGCATGTGGGACCATATCGATCGCTACCAATAAATCAGGGCTGCCCTTCCCCCCATATCCAGGGTTCCCTGTATTGCTTCAGATATTACAGTCAGCGCCATTTCAGTGCTGTGCAAAGGTCTGATGCAAAAACCACAGTTGATGGACAGAATGCAGAACAAGGTCATACATTCACCCCAGTACAGAGATCTGGGCCTAAATCCATCATTTTTTTGCACTCCACACCACCCCAGTTCAGACATGGCCATATGCAAATCAGCCTTGACCCTGTGCCTCATGGGAACAGTCCAGCCCGAACTGCCAAGTCATGTCTTTCCTGGACCGGAATCAAGCATCCTAGGACCGGTTTCTGGCTATCAGCAGTCTTCAGCCAGGATAGCTTGACTCCAGTGGTGTGGAGAGCATGGGACTCACGTCTGAGCATACCCATCCCTCTCGGGGTGACAAATGCAAAGGTCTGAAGCCTGATTGAGCCGGGTGAAGGAGCTCATTCCACTCAACAAACCCTGATAGTTGTTTGTTAACCTGCTTTTCAAATACTTTAGCCACTGCTGGGAATATGGAACGGTAATTAGAAGGAAGAGAGAGAGCCAATGAGGGTTTCTTATGCAAGGGACTAATCATAGCCTGTTTCCAAGCAGAGGGTACCCTAGCTGAGGATAAAGATAGCTTGAGCAGGATGTTAACTACAGAGTTGATTATCTCCACGCCAGCTGCAAGTAGCTTAGCCAGGCAGGGATCATTGGGAGAACCAGATTTAAGTGTTTTTAGTTTAACAAGGGAAGCTTCCAAGGACATGGCTTCAAATGCCTCTAATTTAGGCAGGGGAGCTCAGTTTTTTGCAGAGGGAAAATCCACCACAGGCTCCTGACTATGAATGTCACTGAAGTTACGGAGCAGCACAGAGGTATTTACGGGCGATGGGATATCCAGATTTGATTGATTAATATTAAGGAATCCTTCTCTTCTGTGCCAGCTCAAGGGGCCCGACCACCAATCCCAATGGTATACCAATTTTGGTAATTTTTTAGGTCGAGTTTACTCAAACCTATTACTGCTAAACCAGAAAATTACTGACAGGCGGATTTCTAACAGTTCACGAGAATAGAATCACGTGACAAGCTTCTCATGCACGAGCTTGCCCGAGCCTTCCCCCTGCCAGCAGCATTTCTCCTACACCCCTCCCTCTCCATATGGTGCGCTCTGCCTCAGGTCAGCATCTCTCCTCCCATAATTATTCACTGCAGGGCCTGCGTCTCGTCACCCTTCCTCCCAGTCCCCACAAGCAGGCTTCTCCAGTTCCCTCCCACTCGCTCACTCCTTCTCCCCCGCCCCCCAACCCATCCGAGTTGTCTCCAGCATCACCGGAGCTAGGTCGGGGATAGAAACATCATTTGCAACAGCAATAGCTTTACCTTTTCCACTGCGACACCTATTGCATTGCAAATGTTTGTTTTTTTCATGGTGTCCACTTGTTTATTTTTCCTGGTATTTAGTACTTGATGCTTTCTTCTTGTCAAGCAAGCCAGGAGAGATACTTGTAGCATGAGCAGTTTAACACTGATGTGGCTGATTTAAACGGCGTCCCTCTATCGAACACGTTTAAAGAGAAAAAGTCAGTGCCTGGGGTATATTTTTAAAAGTAAACTGAGGGCTCCTGTCTCTGTGCCAATCGATGAGGACAACAGATTACCAGGTTCATTTAAAACTATAAGCTTTCAGTCTGGCTTTGTTGGAGCCTTGTTCACAGATCTCGACATTTAATTTCGGGCCGCTGGGGTCTTTATTTAGCTTCACAAACACAGTGGACCGCTTGGGGCTTAAAACCAATGCGAGAGTCGTCCTGCTAGCTGTGTGCACATAAAAGCATACCAGTCCTTGCTTCACTAAACACAGCAATGTGCACGTTCTTGTCGACTGTTTGTCTTAAAAGCATGCATAGCTACTCCCCTTCTCCAACCGTTCAGAACCAGAGCAAAGGAGAGAAAAGGATTTCACAGGAGGAGAACTGCAGGACCCGATTTCGATGGGAGAAAGCAGCAAGGACCAAGATCTTGTTTATCGTACTAAATTAGATGAGAGGACACCGTAGAACATGTTGTCATAGCACAAGTAGTCGCTCGTGAAGTCTTCTGAAGCATTCCTACACTATTTTAATGAAACAGATCCAATTTCTTCTTTAAAAAAAAGCAGGCAGCTGAATAATATATGCCATAAAGCGGAGCACCTCTACAATTACAATTGCTTTGCGCATCAAGGCACACCACCCTATAACACCTATTAAGAAAGCAGTTTATGGGCATTTTAAAGATAATGGCTTGTGAAGAGCAGAGATCTGTGACAACTCTCCTAGCCCACCCACCCACCAGCCTCCTCCCTCCCAGAGATCAACTGGCATTTAGGTGTAAATGGGGCTCGCTCGACCCAGGGGTGTAACGCTGGCCCCTGCTGGGGGCTTAATTTGAGCCGGGGTCTACCAGTGCGCGCATTGGCACTGAGCATTAGAACACTTTATCAATCACAGACGTGTGATTCTTAACTAAAGTAAAGTAAGAGGCTACTTTCACCAGTATAAACCAGTTCTGCTTCAACAACTGCAGTGTAAGGCAGGTTTGAGTCTCTGCGTCGGCTCAATTCCTGTGATTCTGGGAAAATCACTCAATCTCTCCTGTATCTATCAAAAATGAATGTGTCCTTGGGAAATGTAACTGGTGCTCATATAAAGCGCTTCAATACATTCGGGTTGAGGTATCGCGGGATGTTGTCTTCTTCCATTAAAGAAGCTGAGTGTTTTCACCACAGCCCCAAGGCCAGGTTAACAAAACCATTAAAAGTGAGGTCATGTGAGTCAGAAGACTTTAGAAAGAAACAGACTTTCAGTATCTGAACTTATTAATAATATTAGTAGTGTCTGAAGTGATCGGCCCTGTCTCATGACTATCACTCTTCTCGAGGCACAGTCCTCATTTTGGAACCTGTATACGTATTTAGGTTGGTCATGCCACTAATATTGTTATGTAGCGCTTTGTACCACGTTTCGCCATTTGGTTGCACAGTAAATAAAATACGTTACAATTATCTCATCAAGTTATACTTCAGTTCCCGACCTCAGAAAGATGGACGGATGGATGACACGATGATTTTCGCCTCCAGATCGATGTCATCAAACGATCAATCCTCGGGGCTATTATCCCAATAGCAATTTCACGTTTCTCTAATTTCTGTCTCCAGGTGTCCTTGCCGTTGTGCTCTCCCCACAGCCACAAATCTCACCGCTGCCTCTTCAACCTCTCCCCACTGCAGCAGGAGATTGTTAGGTCGAGTAATTTATTATTATTATTAGGTCGCTTTTCTCCCGAGCCTCGGCATCACACTTCAAATGAATTCCTTCCGCTCCTTATCTCCTCAGGCACTTAGCTTCTACGCGTGTCTCCCAGGCTCCTCACAGTGCCATATGTCCTCAGGGCATCACACTTCTAACCTGAACGACCGTCTGCTCCTTGGAATGCTGGCATGGTTGCCCAGTGCTGCCTGATCTTCTTCAAAGGCAGCTTGTAACCCTAGCTGCCCTCTGCCTTTGCATTCTGAACTCTTTCTTGGATTTCATACACAGTCCATAGCGCTTCCTTCTACCTTTCACCAGGCACACACACACACACCACCAGCCATCAGTGCACGCATTCACCAGGCACACACACACACACACACACACACACACACACACACACACACACACACCACCAGTGCACGCTTGCACCAGGCATACACACCACGGCCCTCAGTGCACACTCTCACCAGGCACAGACACCATCAGCCATCAGTGCCCGCATTCACCAGGCATACACACCACCGCCGTCAGTGCACGGTTTCACCAGGCACACACACACACCACCAGCCATCAGTGCACGCTTTCACCAGGCATACACACCACCGGTCGTCAGTGCACGCTTTCACCAGGCACACACACACACCACCAGCCATCAGTGCACGCTTTCCCCAGGCATACACACCACCGGCCGTCAGAGCACACTCTCACCAGGCACAGACACCATCAGTCATCAGTGCACGCTTTCAACGGGCACAAACACCACCAGCCATCAGTGCACGCTTCCACCAGGCACACACCAGCAAACGGCAGTGCACACTTTCACCAGGCACACACACCACCAGCCGCCAGTGCACGCTTTTACCAAGGACACACCACTAGCTGTCAGTGCACACTTTCACCAGAGACACACACTACCAGCCATCAGTGCACGCTTCCACCAGGCACACACACCACAAGCCGGAAAGGCGCACACACACACCACCAGCCATCATTGCATGCTTTCAACCGGCACACACACACCACCAGCCATCAGTGCACTCTTTTACCAGGCACACACCATAAGCCGTCAGTGCACGCTTTCACTAGGCACACACACCACCAGCGTACGCTTTCACCAGGCATACACACCACCAGCCATCAGTGTACGCTTTCACCAGGCATACACACCACCGGTCGTCAGTGCACGCTTCCACCAGGCACACACACCACCAGCCGGCCAGGCCCACACACACCACCAGCCGTCAGTGCACGCTTTCACCAGGCACACACACCACCAGCCATCAGTGCACAATTTCTACAGGCACACACCACCAGCCATCAGTGCACATATCAATTGTTAACGCATCCACAATTAACTATTGTAGCAATAGCAGTATGGCACACTTTACTTTTAAACATATTCATCTAAAGTGCAGCATGCCACCATTCCCTCACACTCAGCACCCTCACACACTCTGCAATGGAACATACACTCCAAATACCACTCAGTGCCACATAATTGCACGCCACATAATTACACTGCACTCAATGCAACATACACTTCAAATACCACTCAGTGCCACATAATTTCACTCCACATAATTACACTGCACTCAATGCAATATACATTCCAAATAACACTCAGTGCCACATAATTACACGCCACATAATTACACTGCACTCAATGCAACATTCTTTCCAAATACCACTCAGTACCACCTAATTACACGCCACATATTTACACAGCACTCAATGCAACATACACTCCAAATACCTCTCAGTGCCACATAGTTATATGCAACATAATTACACTGCACACAATGCAACATACACTCCAAATACCACTCAGTGCCCCAGAATTACACACCACATAATTACACTCTACTGAATGCAACAGACACTCCACACAATACCACTCAGTGCCACATAATTACATGCCACACAATTACACTCTACTGAATACAACATACACTCCCCACACAATACCACTCAGTGCCACATAATTATATGCTTCATAATTAAACTGCGCTCACCGCAACATACACTCCAAATACCACTCAGTGCCACATAATTACACGCCACATAATTACACTGCACTCAATGCAACATACACTCCAAATAACACTCAGTGCCACATAGTTACACGCCACATAATTACACTCTACTGAATGCAACACACACTCCACACAATACCACTCAGTGCCACATAATTATATACTACATTATTACACTGCACTCAATGCAACATACACTCCAAATTCCACTCAGTGCCACATAATTACACGCTACATAATTACAATGAACTCAATGCAACATACACTCCAAATACCACTCAGTGCCACATAGTTATATGCAGAAAGGTATAGGTGCCTCCAAGGGGATTTATTTAACAAAATATAATTAAACGTGATTTAACTAACTCTTTAGGACAAGTCAATGGTCCTTTCAAGAATAAGGACCATTGACCTGTCCTAAAGAGTTAGTTGAATCACTTTTAATTATATTTTGTTAAACAAATCCCCTTGAAGGCACCTATACCATTCTACTTACTCACCCAAGCCTTCAAGGAGATTTTGGGTTGCTCACTGTTCCTTAATCACATAGTTATGTGCAACATACACTCCAAATACCACTCAGTGCCACATAATTATACACCACATAGTTACACTCTACTGAATGCAACACACACTCCACACAATACCACTCAGTGCCACATAATTACACACGACATAATTACACTCTACTGAATGCAACACACACTCCCCATATTACCACTCAGTACCACATAATTACACGCTACATAATTACACTGCACTCAATGCAACATACACTCCAAATACCACTCAGTGCCACATAATTACATGGCACACAATTACACTCTACTGAATACAATATACACTCCCCACATTACCACTCAGTGCCATATAATTACATGCCTCATACTTACACTCTACTCAATGCAACATAAATACACTTTATCTATCTGTCTATCTCTCTATCACCCTCACTCTATCTATCTATCGCCCTCACTCTATCGCCCTCCCTCTATCTATCTATCGCCCTCACTCTATCTATCGCATCACCACAGCATCACTCAGGGGTACCACAACATCACAATGCGCTACCACAGCATCACTGAGCGCCACAGCATCACTTGTCGCCACCACAACATCACTCCGCGCCACCCTAGCATCAATCTTTGCAACCATTCAACAACTGGTTTAAATATGTTCTCTCAATGTTTCAAGCTTCATTACAAATGTCACAAAAACATGTTAATAGTTCACTTCTGTTCTTGGATTTTCATCACAATAAAATACAATGAACATAATCTTCACAAAAGTTATTTACAAAAGCTATTGCCATTATAAATTACAATAACTTTTAAGTATTAATTATTAAAAAAATAAAAGCCATTTTTATTTGTAATATCAATACATCTAAGTCACGTAAATACAACACATATTGCATTACAAATGCTATAGGTGTCACATTTGCGAAAGTTAAAACTATTGGTATTGTAAATAATAAAGCTATTCAATTCACTATTTTCCAAACCAACACATAAATAAAAAATGTGTCATTTACAATACCAATACCTCAAACTTTCCTAATGCGAGACCTATTGCATTGCAAATGCTTGTTCTATCAAGGGGCAAATCTACTCCCGGGTAACAGACCAGACTATTTTTGGGGTCTGTTTTTGTTGTGGATGATAGGCATATTACATATAAAATGTATTGTTTTTTGAGTGTAGTAGGGATTATATTAGGTTCTGATGAGGAAAGCAGTGGGGACTGCTTACGAAACATGTCGACCTAGTAGGGCATAATACTTCCCCCTACTTCCCCCCCTTTTTAATATTTCCAGCTAGGGAAGGTAATACAACTTCTTTTTTCCACTAGCCAGGGAATTTTTAATTTTTGTATACTTTCACACCCCCTACCACACTCACTATCTACACCACACATAGACTATTTGTCATAAAATCAAGTGCTCCCACGTATTCGTAGGTCGAAGCACGCCCGCCCCGTAGAGGGACGGTAAGACCCCTATGATGAAGCATGACACTATGGGATTCATAGTGTGTGAGGGGTATTTTAAAAACACATAGTGCTTTCCCTGACATTTCCGGGATTAGCAACACTCGTCTGGTTTTTGAAATCATAATAGGTTAATATATATATAAAAAACTAAACAAAAACACAGGGTAGAATCATATGGTTTATGAAAATTGATACAGGAGGTAGATTCTATCAAAGAACCTCTCCACTCCCTCCCTTTGTTATTTTTTTATGTCACCGAAGTTAGCCTGAATAGTTTGAGCCTGATCAGTAAAAATGCCTGCCATTCATCGCACCATTCCGGTGAGGCCATTTTGGCGTGAGTCTTGGCTTTTGGGGACAAGAAACTCTCGACAATTGCAAAGATTTAATGGGGGTTGTTGCCAGAGCGGGCAATGCACTCCTCATAATAGAGACTTTTAGCTTTTAAAATGTAGGTGTAGTAATTATTTTGTGCCCCTTTAAAGATCTCTTTATCCTCTGGGCCGTACCTCTACCTCCATTTACGTTCCAGCTTCTTGCACTGTTGTCTTTCCAGTTTTAGAGGGCTGAAAATCCAGGGCTTCGAGGGGGATTTTCCTCCTCCTCTAAAATGGCGCGAGTTGTTCAACCACTTTATTTATCCGCCTATTACAACTGCCTAATGCCTCCTCAATTCCCCTGACAACACGGGGGTAGAGAGAGTTCCTTTTTAAATTCAAAGGGGTCAATCTTATTGAGAGCTTTCCCCTGCAGCCGATTGTCCCTAGTAGCCTGCATCAGCTTATTCTGCATTTGCCAAGCAAATTTGATAAGGTAGCGGTCCGACCAAATCACTGGAAGGGGATCCTCCATTAGTAGTGTCTTATTAGAGCTTACTAGATCCAGGATATGACCTCCTTGATGAGTGGGGTGCATAACAAATTGTTTAAAATGTACTTTGTAGGAAGGTAGGATCCTTCTGCATGGTTACCCCCACTTTTCTTGCCTGGTTCTAAGCGGTTATTGACTAGTCTGACTGGGATCCTGCTAATGAGGACCCCGGTATATCAGCTTTCTCTCTAAATTGTTATGGTCAGTACTTCGGTATCCCAGATTGGATACTTGGGTACCCTTAGAAGCCCCTAGTATATGGTAATAAGGTACCCAGGGCATAGGTACCCCAGAGGTCCCCCATGGGCTGAAGCATGCATTATTCCACCCATGGGAGGCCATTCAAAATGAAACTACAGTCCTATAATTGCAGATTGTGTAAGCTGGTGCTAGCACCACTTACTAAAGATATAGGTTTCCTATATCTAGGGCCACGGAACTTAAAATCTATAAGTCACCCCTATAGCAGGCCATTGTAACCCTGAAGGCAGGGTGCCTGGTTCTAAGTGACAGGATGCCCCTGCATGAGCAGGACACCCCTACAGCCTACGGAGTCAATTCTCCCAGGCTGTCAGTGAAGCAGCCATATACCATATAGAGGGGCACCACGTTACTACATGATGACCATATCGAAACTGGCTGCAACTAATCCTATCATGTTTGGTATCAAACATGTTGGAATCATATCCCCCACACCGTAAACGGTTTGGGAGGTGTAATTCCAAGCACTGGAAGAGCCCTCCATTAGGCTCTCCATGTCCCCGGTACCAGTATTCCAGACCCGGACAGCACAAAATGGTTGCTGCCAACCAGAGACACGATTCTGCCCTCCTGCTGCTGAGCTAAGCTCGAGCAGGAGAAGGCAGAACAATAGGCATCCTGTCACAGGGAGATGTGACCACCTCCCAGAAAGGATTTAGTGTATTGGGGCAGGGTGAGCGGGCTTTCCAGAGCCTCTCAGTCTGCATGTGGGGCACATTTGGTGTCCCCATGCACAGTCCAGTTTAAATCAGTCCAGGGAGCCGATTGCTCCCGCTCTGGTGCGAAACTGGACAAAGGATATGGAAGTAACCTCCCCTCTGTCCAGACCATCCCCTGGGAGGGTCCCCTGAATCATCCCAACCCTTTCCTTAGGGTACTTAAGGGCTTACCTGGGTGTAGGTCCCTAATTTCGTCGGGGGTAAGGTTCAATTCAGACACCACTTCTTTTACCGTCTGGGCACTCTGGACTTCAATTGGGCTCCACTTGGTTTCTCTCCCAGTCACCTGCCTTGTGTGTGCCTGGACACCACACAGGAACCTTCCAAGGCCTTTGGGCATCAAAGACATCTGAAGGAATATCTCTTGGTGGAGGAGTCGCTTCCTTGCATTTGCAGGCACCGCAACTAAGTCGACCGGTCTGCTGGGCCTGAGCTCCTCCGGACTCCGAACGGTCCTGCAACACAGGTGGTGGTTTTCCACAGCTCCAGAGTCCTGCCCTGCCCTCTCACCAAGTTTGAGGCCTGTATCCCTCATGGGTGTTGCAATAAACCAAACCCCTGTGCACCGTGTCAACTTGCAGTTGCAAAGGCTTGTTGACTTTCTTCCAAAAAGATCTTCAGGCTCGAAGTAGCACCAACCTCACACATCTCCTGAGACCAGAATCTTCTGCCACACCGCATCGTGGCCTGCATCTTTTGGTGAGCTGCTTGAGGCCCTCTCGCGACTCCAGTGCCTCCGGCCTGTGGGTTCATTTGAGAGTCCCCTTTACTTCTGTTGGGCTCCCCCGATTGCTCAGGGCCTGCCCTGACACCCCTGCACTTTGCTGGTCCAGACATCACAGACTTCTGCTTGGGTTGCATTTGCCAAGGCTTGTTGGTGCTCCCACCGGACACCAACCCCTCTACAATCGACATCTGACATTGGACAGCTGGTGTACGGCTCCTGGACTTCCTCAGCGTTACCTGGTCTTCACAGCTGCAGAGTTAAGTTCTCGTCAACTCTCCTGCAACACCGACATTGGAGGGTATTAGTCTTTCAATTCTGCTGGTCACTCTTGAGTGACAGACTCTGTCCCCTCTGCTTGCAGGTACTTGTTCTAGAAGCTACCTTCGGATTCCACAGGACACTTTCTCCTCTTCCAGCAGCGGCACTTTCCTGAAGTCCTCCATTGGAAACGACTAAGGTTTCTGACACCACTTCACACATATGCACCTGGCTTCCCTGTTGTAGGTAACATGGGTACTAGGGTTTCCACAGGTGGGGTGGCTCTCCAATCTTCTGTCTTCCACTGGGTTTCCTCAGGGTCCACTGGGAAGAGTCCTTAATCTTTAAAAATCCAACCGCGACTTACACATAGACTTGTACGGAGCACGCTGTTGTGTTGTTCCACTGCACACGCTAGCTATGGTGTTCCTAGTCACTCACCTCGGTTGGTTCCTTGGGTCCCCAGCACTGCTACGTCCTCTCGACATTGTCTTGACCGTAGTCGTGGTTCTTATACCACTTTCTTAGTATATGGTTTGGTCCCCCCTAGGGTCCACTGTGTATTACATGCTATTAACTGTGTTTCTTTGCTAAGTATTGTGCATATCTCCGGGTAGGAGATATTTGTATGTGTTAGAGATTATTATATATTAAATACACATTTTTATAAATATCTTGTGTGGTTATTTTTCACTTAATCTATACTATAAGGTTGCATTCTGGTAAAATACGCTGCTTTACACACCTTCTGGACTAAACCTGAAGGCTGCTCTCCACTGCTACCACTTAGAGAGCTTTTTAAGGTTGTCTAAGAACTCTTAAATCACCATATGGGTTGTCTGGACTGGTGCAAGGTGTCCGCATACCTAAGTGTACATCATATATCAGGCCAGCTTCTCACATACTTGGTCTGGAGAGCGCTCGGCCTGTGAATGCTTTTAATTAAAGTCCCTTTTTTTTGTTTTTTAATACAGTTCTTTTTCCTTAAAGGAAAACTGGATGCTTTTAAAATAAATAAATAAACAAAACAAACCTTTTTTATGAGCCGGCAGAGGTCTTTTGGGTATTTTTGTGAACATCCACAAAGAAGGGGTTCGCTCAGCATGCACAGGGGAAAGAAATACTATGCAAATTTTCAATAAGTGGCATCACACTCCACTTCTTCTACATATATTTTATAATACAAGGCCAAACGTGCTGGAGGGGTTGTAGAGGACCTGGATACATGGCCTACACAGTACGACATACCAAAAACTAGCACTACATTGGCAGGAGGTATTGGAGGGAATACCCTCCATTGATTGAATCTAGTGCTAGGTTCCCCATGACGATTTTACTAGAGGTCCTGTCACACAAAATGTATATTTGTTAGATGGGTCCAAGGTAAATACAATTTCTTAACTATTACTGGCATCCAAACAAGCCTTATAATGTTATAAGTAAATGAAGACACCCACGTAGCAAAAACAACAATTGATGGACGGAATGTTGCACAATGGCAAAACATTCACCCCCAGTCACAGACCTGGGTTTAATCCATCGTTATTTTGCTCACCACCCCAGTTCAGACATGGCAATATGCAACTCAGTCTTGAGGGAGGAGGCAAGATGGCGCCGGAGTGAGAGGACGCACCAGCATTGCTCCGTGGGTCTGGTCTTTTCTTATCTTGATCTCCCCACATGATCGCTATATGGAAAGAGAGATATGCTGTACTAAATGCACTTGTCATTTAAAATTAATTAAGCTGAACTCAACTTGCTCGAACTGAAAAAAAGGTTGAAAGGCTGGGCAAAAAAAAAAAAAAAAAAAAAGAAACTGAGAACTGCAGGGGGAAAAAAAACCTGAGACTTGGAAATCCGAGAGGATAAGAAAGAGGCAGCGATAAGGAGTGATGGCTAGTATTGTGACAAAAGGAGAAGAGCAAGGGCTGCAAGGGGACTGCAGAAGCGGAGAGCGGGGGAAGCCAGTGTAAAGGAGGAGTAATAGAGGAACAGAAGAGGTGCAGAGGTGAGAAGATTACGGTCTAGGGAAGACCTCAATAACATATACCTCAGAGACGCACTGCTAAGAGGGTTGCAACAGTCTTTAGAGCTGTAACCACAGTCACCGCATAATAAAATTGAGGTGTGCGGAAGCATGAGTGACTTGGGATAACACAGACATCCCTCTGAACACATCCCTCTGAACACATCTCTGAACTACACATACCTCTGAACTGTGAGTATTGAAAAGTGAACATGTTGGCTGTTACCAGGCACAGAGTATAAAAGTCCAGAATTTGAATGCGAGCTGCCAGGAGATAGTTTACCTTTTTCCCCCCTTGCCAGGAATATGTGCGTAACTGTTCTGAACTGCTTTGATCTAACCATTAAGGATGTATGAAAGAGAGAAGGGAGTTGGTTGCTGCGTGCATACAGTGAACAGTGATTAGTGAAATGCAGAATTGAGCTAAATTAAACACTCGGCATCAGTATCGTGCAATCTTGGAGCTGAGATACTGGTGCACTTGATCTCCCTTATTCCCTTATCGCCCTGATCGCCTTTGCTTACTCTCTGCTCACCTTGGTTCTTGCCTCCGGCGCTCGCTCGCTTTCACGCCAGATCGTCTTCCCTCCCCCAGGATCCCGCCGCTCGTCATCGTACATCATCTGCAGACTTGCAAGCCACGCTTTTAAATCGCGTGTGCTTCGTTGTCAGGGGGACGCAAAACTAAGGAGTGGAAATTAAGAAATCAATGGGTAGCGCACGTAAAGGTGAAAGAAATAAATGAAGAAGTCAGATAAGCGACAACGGGAACAGCTACAGCAGCAGGAACGTGAGCGTGAACATTGTACAGTTACAGTTACAGGAACAGTGGTGCAAGCAGTGGAATGGAGGAGGTGTGGCGCACTACTAGACCCAGATAGTACAGATATCCCTCCTAAACTTGTGATTGAAATTGAATTAGGACTAAAAATCTACGTAACCAAGCAAACCTGCAATACTATAGGGTCTCAAGCTCCAAGCTCCCTTGAAAATCGTCGCAGATCTTCTACTGTGCCTACAAAAAGAGCCTGGGCTGCTTTAAAAGTGCTAATAAATAAAAAACCAAATAAAGGGGGGGCGCCAGATCTCTTCGGAAAAACAAAAGGTCAAAATCAGCCATAAGGTCAGGTTCGATTGCCAGCACCTGAACAAATGCAGATAAAGGATATGTCTGGAATTAACGGAACAGTGGCACAAAGCCCATTGCTGCTTAAGAAAGAGGAGGGAGAGGAGGGAGCATCAGCAATCCTAGATATGCATGAGACACAGATGCAGGTGCAAAATCTTGAAGACCCAGACCCAGAGAGCACAGAGAGCCCAGAAGACCTGGGGAACAGGGAAGACTTAGAAAACATACAGAGTATAAAAAGCCTTACCCCGCAGAAAAACAAAGACATACAAAGACGACCTGAAACCAGAGGATCTAAAGCCAAGGAGAATAATGTGGAGAAAGTTATATGTGACGAGAGTGACAAAAATAAAAATAAAAGCAAAAACACTGAAAAGGACAGGGATAAAGAAAAGATGAAACAAAAACAGAAAGAGAACGATAAAGAGAAGGGGAGCGATACAGCGGACAAAGCCAAACTGGAATTAATGGCTAAAAAGGCTCAGAGGCTGCAAACAATAAAAAACTTGAAAGCCGCCCCTAAAAATACTGGACCCCCAGCTTCTTCTCAGCCGAGGATATCTAATATCTTTACCCCGCTATCCAAGGAAGGACCAAGCGAGTCTACAGTAATTAAAAAACAAAAAAGCAACCAAGCAGTCAATGCGAGCGGTACCTGTGGGGCGACTCTAACGCGTCTGTGGAGCGAATCAGTGTGGAGGGGAAAAATATAGCTCAAAAACAAATTTCTGCCTCATCACGCGTGCAAACATCTCCTCCTGTGCCAACCCCACAGCTTGGTAATAACGTACTCTCCGAAGCGGACTCAGATTCAGACATACACGAAACAGGGATGTCCACCTCAAGTAAAACAAGTGAAACAAGCGAAACAAATGATGAACAAATACTAGAAGCAGCAGCCTCAGCAGACTCCAATGAATCCAGAAAACTTAGTGAAACCTGTCAAATCTCGAACTCAAGGAAAAAACATGAAAAAAAGAGGGCGAGAGACAAAAGGAGAAGAGTTAACTTAATTAATGAGGAGACCACAGATCCCGGCAGTAACACTGACTATGCCATAACAAGACTTAAACCTACACGAAAAAGCCCGACTTCAAAGCTGCCGGGAGAAACAGAGTATGTTCATGAGCACACCTTAGATGAGCCAGAAGGAAGAAGCCAGAAGCAATCTGGAAATAGACATAGCTCAGCAACGACTGTAGAGCTTTTGCTGAGCGAAGTGCTGAGCTCCATTAAAAATGTCCATAAGGACATTAAAAAAGAAACCCAAAGGAATCACGTTGCTATTGAGAAGTTACAAGGGGCAATTAAAAAAGTTGGCAATATCTGCACTGAGATTTCGGATAGAATGGCCTCAGTGGAAGCAAGCACGTGAGGAAAATTTGGAATCGGACGTAATTAAGTTGCAAAAACAGGAGAATGAGCATGACGGAATTATAAAGGACCTCATGATAAAAGTTGAAGAACACGAAAATAGATAAAGAAGAAATAATCTGAGGTTCCTTGGAATACCCGAAGGCTTTGAGGGGAATGACCCAAGGGGCGCTATGATCAATCTACTGAAATCAGCCTTTCCGGAACTTGGTACCTGGGACATGGATAGAGAAATCCAGCGTGTCCATCGATTCCCTTTGACGCTACCCAAACACTTTCAAAAGCCACGTCAACATCCCCGGGCAATGTTGGTCTACTTTGGGAATTTCCTCTTAAGAGAAGCCTTCTATGATCTGGCTAGGCCCACAAAGCAGAGGGAATATAAAGACTTTATGTTCTTCACCAGACCAGACTTTGCCCACGCAACTGTTGAGAGAAGGTGGAGAATGAGAAAATTAATCACACCCTTTGAAAAAATTGGAGCAACAGTCTTCCTGCAAAACCCGGCCCGGCTAAAAATAATATACAAGGGATCAACGAGAAGCTTATCAAGTGAAATCCAAGCCGAAGCTTACCTAAGAGAAATTTCAGTGACTGAGAAAGGGAATTCAGGAAAATAAACGCAAATCAGCAACTTGTCTATGAACACAAAAGCATGGGGAGTAATCAGAAGGGGTTGGGGAGGGGGACAATTTAAAAACATATGAATTGAAATTTGGTATAAATATCTGTTTTCTAATAATTGGTTTAGGGTAAATATCTGATTACATCATTGACCCCACCCGTCCAATACGACCAAAGCATAAAGGGCCTGCCCGCTGGGCGAACTGTGGCGCACTCTGACCACACTGACGCCCACACCTGGGTACTCTGGGACCCAGTAAGCCTCATAGGATGGTAAGGGGGAAAGGGGGGGGGGGGAAGGGGGGGAAAGGGGGGGGAAAGGGGGGGGGACTGAGGGAGGGGGACTGGTGGGGGGGGAAATGCGAGAAGCGGGAGGGGTCAGGGGGGATAAGGGAGGGCCAGGGAGGAAAAAGGGGGGGGGGAAACTTCATCACATCAGGATATAGAAGAAACTAAAGAAGTCAGTGTAACAAAAGCAGAATGGGGGAGAGCGAAATTGAAACAGAATTGCCTATGCGGATAGTCTCGTTGAATGTTTGTGGACTAAATGATGGTAAAAAACGAAGAGCTAGGAGGGAATATTTAAGAATATTGCACGCCGAGCTGATCTGCTTGCAAGAAACACATATAGAGGCTTCTCAAAAGGGGCTTTTAGAACAGCTGGGATATCAATTAGTATCATACACGACGCAAGGAACAAGAACACGAGGGGTGGCGATCTTAGCAAGGCATGGATGTGTGGTTGTAAATAGGCAAAAATCAGACTGCTATGGCAGATGAGTTTTGGTGGAGTGTCAGGTGCAGGGCTTTAACTTCACACTATGCTCATTGTATGCTCCCACTGTAGACGACCCGGAAGTTATGGACTCTGTTAACGTACAAATAGCCACTTGGCCTCTGCCATTAATAGTTTGTGGGGACTTAAATGTCAATGGCCTGAATGGTTTGTGGAAGAACGATTCTGGGAAATTCTCCGGTCGGAAGAAGAGAAGCCACAGGGCATTGATTCAATTAATGTGTGATAACAGTCTAGTAGATATGTGGGAGCTGCAAAATAACTTCGGGAGTGGTAGTACATATTATTCTGCCCCTCATAAGGCTTTAGCAAGGCTAGATTACTTTCTGGTATCACCAGCAGTAGCATCTATTGCAAAGATTAGCATACTACCCCGGGTAATGTCCGACCATAACCCGCTTATCTTAGATATAACAACTGTTGCCCAACAAAAGAAGGTGACAAATTGGACATTTGAGAGAGCTTTGTTACAGGATCCGGAGTATACTGCCCTAATGAAAGAATGGATGAGACATTTTTTGGAGCTAAATAAAGGTTCTGCCCCCCCTGCAGTAGTGTGGGATACGCTGAAAGCAGGTATAAGGGGGGAGACAATTATGCGGAATAAGGCAGAGAGGGAGGAAGTGGAAATGAGAATAAGGGCAGTCGCTAGACTAGAACATGAACTTAGTAGCGCAATCAGGGCGAATCATGATATTGTCAGAATAACATATGAGCTTGCTATGGCTAAGGCAGCGGTTGGGGAGCTATTTACGTCTAAGGCAGCAGGGAAGTATCTGGCGTGGAGAAAGGACCAATATGAGTATAGTGAGCAGATAGGCCCCATGCTAGCTGTTCGAACTAGGCAGGCTGCTACTAAGGGGGATATATATTTGAGATTGGGGCCGAGAACGGAAGTGCCTTAACAACACCCGAGAGTATATGTGCTAGCTTTCGGGACAACTATCAGAGGCTATAAGAAGCAGACTATATGGTGCCTAGCGAGGATATAGAGAGGTATCTTGGGAGTGTCAGGCTAGAGAAGCTAACGACAAAGGATAGGGGGACTTTGGAGATGGCAGAGGGGCAATCTATGACTTACCGTCTGGTAAAGCGGTAAGCCCAGACTCCATACCCTTGGAATTTTACAAAACTTTTTTAGCCGAGATAGAAGAAGAACTATATGAGATGGTTGTAAATATACAAGAGGATGCGATACCCCCAGAGTCATGGGGGAGAGGCAACTATGATAGTCTTTCTGAAAAAAGATAAGCCCGCAACCAATCCTGGGTCTTATAGGCCGATAAGTCTAATTAACATCGATGTGAAAATCTACTCAAAGATGCTGGCAAATAGGTTAGGAGCTGTAATTGGGAAGATAGTCTCTCCATGGCAGCACAGGTTTATCCCGGGGAGAGGAACGGCGGAGCTTGTTAGAAGAGTGCTTACGTTATTCGATGGCACTGCATCCTCACGAGACCCTATGGCGCTGATTCTTTTAGACGCTGAGAAGGCGTTTGATAGGGTCTTGTGGGGATTTCTCTGGGCTGCGTTGGAGAAGCTGAATCTGGGGGAGGGTTGTGTGGGGGCTCTGAAGGCCTTATACCACAATCCAAGAATAAGGGTTAGAACCATGGGGGAGCTGAGTGGTATAATAGATATTGGACGAGGAACTAGGCAAGGGTGCCCCTGCTCCCCGCTACTTTTCGCTCTATATATAGATTCATTCATTAGGAGGATAGAGCAGAACAGAAACATCTTGCCCATAGCACTTAACAGGCATGAAACTAAAATTCTAGGATATGCGGATGACCTGGCCATAACATCAAGCGATCTAGTGTAAGCCCTAAGAGAAATAGAACAGGAAGCGGTTGCATTTGGAAGACTGTCTGGATACAAATTAAATGCAAACAAGACCCAAGTGGTAATAAATCAGAAAATATCTAGTCGATCCCAGAGTAGTAGAGACAGCAGTATATCTGGGGGTCCGTATAACCTCAGACCTTTCTAAAGTGGTGTCGAAGAACTTAAGCCCCATTATAGATAAGGGTAAAATTGATTTTGACAAGCTAAACAACCTACACCTAACAACAATTGGTTGTTGCAATGCTATTAAAATGGTGTTTATGCCAAAGGTGCTATATTTATTTAGGACCATACCGCTAATTTTTAATAATAGCTGGTTCAGGGAGTTAGAGAAGGTGACAAATAGATTAATTTGGGCTAAGGGCAAAACACGCCGCAGTCCAAAAATGTTGTCACTCCCAAGAGAGAGAGGTGGGCTGGCGGTACCGGACTTTAAGGCATACTATTGGGCAACGGTCTTGCAATACATCAGAGGTATTCTCGGGGGGGGTAGTGTTATAGACAGATGGAGAGGTGGAGATGGTGTCCCAGACGTATACGAACTTGTAGTGAAAGATTCCAATCAATAGTTACTTACATATGAGGAGAGGAGCTATTACAAAAAAGTAAGGTTCAAGACTTTTGTGGTCGCAAGGTTAGTCTGGTCTGGGATAAGGAGAACATTAAAACTAGGGAGAATTAACTATTATACCCCTCTGTATGGGAACCCATCGCTGCCGGGGGGTATTTCATGACCCAGTTATGAGGGGTAGGGATGCATTAGGGGTTAGGACTATTGGGGATCTTATAGGGGCAGCCGGTCTGATCTCTTTTGAGCAGGCACAACGCTTATATAATTTAGGGCGTAGAGACTTTTTTAAGTACCTACAAGTGAGGTCAGTTTTGCTAAAGAAACAAGGGGGGGACATGAACTTTCAAAGAGTTGAACTGTTGGAATGTGTAAGGGATGAAGGGGGATCCTCTATCTCGCAACTATACGGGGAAATTTGTAAATATAAAGAGGATGATTGTGGCAGAATGTATGAGAAGTGGAGAGTCAAACTAGGCTTGATTCCGGTCCAGGAAAGACATGGCTTGGCAGTTTGGACTGGACTGTTCCCATGAGGCACAGGGTCAGACTGATTTGCATATGGCCATGTCAGAACCGGGATCGTGTGGTGAGCAAAATAACGATGGATTAAACCAGATCTGTGACTGGGGTGAATGTTTTGCCAGTGTGCAACATTCCGTCCATCAATTGTTGTTTTTGCATTTGTCACCCCGAGTGGGACGGGTATGCTCAGACGTGAGTCCTGTGCTCTCCATGCCACTGGAATCAAGCTATCCTGGCTGATGACGGCTGATAGCCAGAAACCGGTCCTAGGATGCTTGATTCCGGTCCAGGAAAGACATGGCTTGGCAGTTCGGACTGGACTGTTCCCGTGAGGCACAGGGTAAGACTGATTTGCATATGGCCATGTCGGAACCGGGATCGTGTGGTGAGCAAAATAACGATGGATTAAACCAGATCTGTGACTGGGTGTGAATATTTTGCCAGTGTGCAACATTCCGTCCATCAATTGTTGTTTTTGCATTTGACACCCAGGTAGAACATGTGCTTATTGAAACTTTGGACATTATTAAGCATGGAGAACGATAGGCAATTTCTGACAAATGGGAGCCCGTTGTCCCCCTTCTGGCACAAGACCAATTCCAACTACCATGAAAAGACAACATACTGAGACCCTCACTAGATGGGAAACAGCCACTACAACGCGGTTGTTTCCACGCATGCATTACAATGCATGCATGGTTACCACTAGATAATACCCATCTAGAACCTTCTGTTTCACACAGAAGGTAACAAATAGTTTACCTGTCGGTGTAGTTTTGCAGCTTGAAGATCTTTCTGGATTCACTATGCTGTGCATATTCCGCAATCTGGTGGTTGGGTCCGGAATCGTAGTCTTGTTTTTCTCTTTTTTTTTTGTAGCCCAGGTGGGCGTCGACGTCCCACCATTTGGTGTACCTTCGGTGACGTCGGCATGCATCGGATTCTTTTTTCTGTCTTTTTTCTTTTCCGTGTTTGTAGTGATTCCATGGCTATGCTGGTTAATCCTTATTTTTTTTTTGTACGTAATTCTTTTCACGTATCTTGTAGGCTTCAAATTTCTTTCTTTTTCTATGCATTTCCACCTTCTTTTCCAGCCTCATCTTTCTGGCGGAGGCGGGTGGGTTCGCTAGTGAATCCAGAAAGATCTTCAAGCTGCAAAACTACACCGACAGGTAAGAAACTATTAGTTTTGCAGCGTGAATCTTTCTGAATTCACTATGCTGTGCATAGATTTTGTAGCGGTTTTTGTTACTTTTGTGGCGGCTGGGTGGAAGATGAGCGTTGGTTGTTCAAAATATGTTAAAGCACCTTCTGTCCAACTTGTGCACCCTTGTTCATTTGAACATCCACGCAATAGTGCTTAGTGAACGTGTGCACTGAAGCCCATGTTGCCGCCAGGCATATGTCCTGAATTGGTGTGTTGGCCAGAAAAGCAATTGTTGCTCCTTTCTTCCTGGTTGAGTGGGCCTGTGCCCCTCCTGTTAGCTCCTGGCCCGTTTGCTTGTGGCAGAACTGAATAGTTTGTGCGATCCATCGAGCTATGGTGTTCTTCGTCACTGTTTTACCCATGTAACTGTTTGCAAAGGACACGTAGAACTGTTTTGTCTTCCTGTGTCCTTTCCATGTATCTTGCGTCTAGAGAGTGGAGTGCTCTCTTGGCGCTTGTAGTGGGGTTTTGGAAGAAGCTAGGGATCTGAATACTTTGATTCAAGTGAAACCTCGACACCACCTTTGGCATGAAGTGTGGGTCCGTTCTCATTACGACCCTGTCACTGTGTATCTGAATGTAGAGTTCCTGTAG
Organism: Lissotriton vulgaris; assembly: GCF_964263255.1. NCBI lineage: Eukaryota > Metazoa > Chordata > Amphibia > Caudata > Salamandridae > Lissotriton > Lissotriton vulgaris. The sequence continues at coordinate 1,002,481,142 of NC_141696.1, read as the reverse complement.
TGTTAGAGCCTGCAGTTCGCTCACTCTCCCTAGTGATGTGATGGCTACCAGAAAGACCGTTTTCATAGTCAGCATTTGCAGTGATGCTTTGTGCATCGGTTCGAAAGGTGCTTTCATGAGTTCTGTCAGTACTACATTCAGGTTCCAAGCCGGTGGTGGCATTCTTTTCGGTGGCGCTATTCTTTTAGCCCCTTCCAAGAATCTTTTCACGACCTGAGATGTGAAGAAACTTCTCCCTGTTTCTCCTCTTGTGTATGCCACAATCGCTGCCAGGTGTACCCTTAGCGAAGACGAGCTTAGTTTTGCCTTTATTAGGTGCGTGAGGTACCTCAGCACCGTAGATTCCCTTGTCATTTTTCTGTGTAGTTTTTTCTTGCGACACCATTGAGTGAATCTTTCCCATTTTGCCCCATAGCATTTGCGTGTGCTGGGCCTTCTTGCCTCTCGCAGCACTCTCAGGGTGCTCTCTGGTAGTTTTAGATGTGCGAACTCTAAGTCCTCAGGAGCCAGGCTGAGAGGTTGAGGCTCTCCGGCTCTGGGTGTAGCACTTCTCCGTTTTCCATGGACAGTATGTCTCTTCTTTTTGGGAACTTGTGGGGAGGCCCCTGCGCCATCTCCATTATCTGAGAGTACCAGGTCTGCCTGGCCCATTGTGGTGCCACCAGGATCAGGGTCATGTTGCTTGTCATGCATTTGTTCAGAACCCTGGGGATCAGCGGTATCGGGGGAAACGCGTAGGCAAATGACTTTGCCCAGCTTATCCATAACGATTCAGAAAAGGGGGTGGTGAAGAACAGAGTGTCTGAATTAAGCAGACCAGTCTTACCCAGTCCAAAGATCAGGGCTTGATCCATCACTGTTATTTAGCTCACTGCACCATCCTAGCTCAGAACCTGGCTATATGCAAATTAGTTGTAAGCAGGGGAAACCCAATAAACCCTTGTAGGCTTGGGCAACGTATAATTCAACACAAAGGGGTGCTACAAGGGATTTGTTTTTGGATCATTCAGTCTTAGTTCTGAGTTGTACCATAGTAACACTCAACTGTATCCACTGGATAACAATATTTCTTTAGATGGATAAATGAATCAGTGGAAGGTCAGAAGAAAAGCAGAGCAGAGGGATTTTTTTGTTTGAAAAAATCTTTACTGAAAACAAATTGTGGGAGATAAATGTACAAACTAATTATAGCAACAGATCATGAACAAAGATTGGACACAATTTATCTATAGTTCATGACAAAACACATCAGCTCCTATTTAGTAAACAAAACATAACCCAAAATGATCAATTAACTGTGGTTATGAATACGTGTTGAAAAACAACATTAGTGGAGTTGATGGAGTGTCGACGTTTCGGTCTTGGTTGCAGATGTCAAAAAGACCATCATCAGGACGAGGATGTTTCAATTGCTAAAGCAAAAACTCCCTTGGGGTGTGAAGCGGTGTGTCTCCTTTAGTTGACTGTCACCGAATTTTCTAATATTATGTCAATAAAGTTCTTGAAGGAACATATTAAACGCGTTGGTCGGTGAGTTGGAAAAACGATTATATGACACGCTTAATGTTCCGTGTGTTCTCTTTCAAGTAATGAAGAAAACTGCCGTCTCACTCGATTACTGAGGTACAGATTTGTCACATCAGAAGAGTTGGACGTTATTTAGAACTGTTGATGATTTCTATTAAGGTCCGGTTTGAAGGGACAGCGTCTCCTTCCTCCGTGGAACAACGTGTCCTGGCTCTGTGGTCGAAGAGCCAGGACACGTTGTTCCCCTGTAATTGTGCTTCTGGTTGCCTGGATGCAAAGTATTGGCATTTTGCATTCCGGCGTGTTGCAAATAGGTCTATTGTCGGAGTGCCCCATCTCCTGAATAGTTTCTCCGTCTCCTGCACATTGAGTTCCCACTCATGGGATGCTGAAGTCTGCCTGCTGAGGCAGTCCGCTTCTACATTGTCCTTCCCCGGCAGGTGTATGGCTAGCAGGTCTATTTTGAGTGGTGGTCTATTGTCGGAGTGCCCCATCTCCTGAATAGTTTCTCCGTCTCCTGCACATTGAGTTCCCACTCATGGGATGCTGAAGTCTGCCTGCTGAGGCAGTCCGCTTCTACATTGTCCTTCCCCGGCAGGTGTATGGCTAGCAGGTCTATTTTGAGTGGTATTGCCCATCTCAAGATTTCCTGTGCCAAGTTTGACAGGCGAAATGATTGAGTTCCCCTGGTTTGTTTATGTAAAACATCGTTGTGGTGTTGTCTGTTTGTATCAGCACCTTCTGGCTGTACAGGTGTCTCTGGAAGGCCTGGAGTGCCAGCAACACTGTTTTCAGCTCTAGGCAATTGATGTGTCTGACCGCATCTGTAGGACTCCACAGACCTCTCACTCTGAGCTTGTTCATGTGTGCGCCCCACCCCTTCTGGGCTGCATCTGTGGTAATGGTCACTGTTGGGTCCGGTGGTGTTAAAGGTTTCCCTACTGTTATCCGTTCCTTGGTCCACCACCTTATTTCTTCCTGCACCCTGTGCGTTACAACCACTAGATCCTCCCAACTTCCTGTAGCTTGTGACCATTGTTGTTGTAGCCACTCTTGGAGTGGTCTCATCTGTAGACGTACATTGGGGACCAGGTGTATGCACGACGCCATCATCCCTAAGATCTTGCTGTCAGAGCTTGCCCCTTCAGGTAGTGACGTTTCTCCCTCAGTAGGCGGAGTGTTCTCTTTTCGCTGGGTGACACTGCATTGGACGGTGTCGATTTGAGCACCCAAGAAGATCTTCACCTTCTCCGGTTCCAATGAGCATTTTCCCCAGTGTATGGAGAAACCCAGGCCAGTTAGCGTTGTCGTGACTTGCTGAGCGTGATCCTTGCATGTCCTGTACGAGCTTGCCTTTATGAGCCAGTCGTCTAGGTAGGGGTACACATGTATCCCCTCCCTTCGCAGATGCGCGGCTACTGCCGCGAGACATTTGGTGAACACCCTTGGTGCGGATTTTAGACCGAAGGCCAGGGTTGTAAACTGGTAGTGATCGTTCACTGCGAACCTTAGCATGTGCTTGTGCTGCCTGTTCATGGGGATGTGCAGGTACGCGTCCTTGAGGTCTATGGTGGACAAGAAGTCCCCGGCCTTTATCTGTGGGATGACTTCTTGCAGGGACGTCATCTTGAATTTTTGGGTCTTTACGTATTTGTTTAGGAACCGTAAGTCCAGGATGGGTCTTAGGCTTTCGTCCACTTTTGGTACCAGGAAGTAGTTGGAGTACACTCCTTTGTTCCGTTCTTTGAATGGGACTGTTTCGATGGCCTCTTTGAGGAGTAGTTCTTGAGCCTCCTTTTGGAGCAGTTTTAGTTCTGTTCCAGAGTGCTCTTCTCTTTGGCTTTCTGTTTGGTGGATTCTTTAGCAGCTCTATGCAGTATCCGAACTGCATGATGTTCAGTATCCACTTGTCTGTGGTGATTTTCCTCCACTCCTGGAGAAAAAATCTTAGCCTGCCTCCTACTGGAGTTACATGATCTTTTGTGTCCTGTCCGTTTATCCCTCTCCTTGTTTCTCCATGCTCTTCCCCCGGAGAGTTCGGGTGGGTGAGCACCTTTTCTTGTGAGCAGTTACTTAGAGGGGGGTTGTTCACCGCCTCTTCTTTGTCCTCGTCCGTTCCTCTTGAACGAAAGGACAGGCCCCTGTTCTGGTAGTTCCAGTTTTGTCAGTTTTGTGGAGAAGTGTGGCTCAGGGGTTAGAGGCTGCAGACCCGGAAGCTGAGATCAGCCCTGGACCAGGGTTCAATTCCCCGCCTCGGCAGGTCTTGGGCTCAAAAAAATTCCACGGACTCGATAATTCTCGCTCCGGTGCCTACTCGACTCATGGGTTCACACTCTGCGACTCTGGGCAATAGCTTGCTTAATCTCCACAACGGCCCCTTGCGGCGGGATGCCTGGCTTTCACCTTGTGGATATCCTGCCGGGGTTATCTCACAGGGGAATACCAGGACGGGTTCCCTAAGCTAGCGCCGGGAAACCCTTTGTGGGTAGCTGTGCGCTATATAAGCTCAAATACATTTACATACAAATACATTCTCTGTTGGCCCTGGTGACCTTGGCTGTGACTCTGTTGTCCCTGGTGGAACGTCTGGTGAGAATCTCCTCGCTGGCTTCCACCTCTGCCGTTTGGCCTCCGCGTAGGAGTGCCCCTTCTCATCCCCCTGAATTGCAGGGCCCCCATGGACCTTGCCGTCTCATTGTCCTTCTTCAGTTGTGTGAGTTTCTCATCAACTGGGGCTCCGAACAGTGAAGGGTGTGTTCAGGATGTTGTTCTGAACCTCAGCTTTGAAGCCTGAGATCCTGAGCCAGGCTTGCCTTCTCTCTGTGATGCCTATAGCCATCAGTCTGCTGGATGTTTCAGCCCCATCCAAGGCTGTCTTCAGGCACGAGTTAGCAATGCTTTTCCCCTCTTCCACAAGGTGTGATGCCCTCTCACGGTATTGTTCCGGGAGGTGCTTGAGCAATTGCCCCATCTCATCCCAATATTGGTACTGATGTCTGTTTAGGAGGGCGTTAGAGTTCGCCATCCGTCAGTGCGTTGCGGCGTTTCTCTCTATTTTCCTGCCCGTTAGGTCCATCCTCCTGCTTTCCTTGTCAGGTGGTGGGCCAGATATTGTTGGGACGTTGGCCCTTCTTCTGGCCGTTGCAGCGATAATAGAGTCAGCTGTGACGGACCCCTTGATATAAGCTGGGTCCTGTGAGGAGAATTTGCACTTCTTTTCTGTCCTCGGCGTTACTGATCTACATGTAGCCGGGTCCTTGAAGGCCTCCTTCCCCTGGTCTGTGATGCTTTTCAGCATGGGAAGGAATTGGCTTCTTGTCTGAGTGGGGAGCAATGTTTCTAGTAGGAAATCTGATTTTGGCTTTTCCTCCTCTAGCTTCACCCCATAAGCTGCTGCTGCCTTCCTGACGACCTCGTTGTATGCCCCGATGTCGTCCGGTGGTGAAGGCCTCGACGGATATGTCTCCACCGCCTCCTCCGGGTTTTCGGCGTCGATGCTGGTCCCTCTTCATTATAATAGAGGTCCTCTTCGTGCTCCGGAGTTTTCGGCGGATCTTCGACGTCGAACTCCTCCTGTTGTACCACCTCCGCGACGGACGTTGCCGGCCTCGGGGGGAGGGGGGGGGGGGGGGGGGAGGGGAATAGGATCTTGTAACTTTTCATTTTGCCGTCGAAGTCTTTCTTTCTCTGGAGGATGTTATCCATGGGAAGGAATTGGCTTCTTGTCTGAGTGGGGAGCAATGTTTCTAGTAAGAAATCTGATTTTGGCTTTTCCTCCTCTAGCTTCACCCCATAAGCTGCTGCTGCCTTCCTGACGACCTCGTTGTATGCCCCGATGTCGTCCGGCGAAGTCTTTCTTTCTCTGGAGGATGTTATCCATCTCGGCCTCGAGCCTTCTTTTCTTTCTCAGCACCTCAGCGGCCTGTTCGTCGTCGAGCGTTTCGGCTGCTCTTTTCGGCGGCGTCGTCGAAGCTTTCTTCAGCTCCTTTTCCTTCGAAGTCGAACACCCTTTTTCGGGGGCTTGCTTAGACGACCTCTGCTTTTCGCCGGTCTTCTGCCTCCGGGAGTCCTTGTCGAAGGATCCGCTGGGCTCTCTCAGAGGATGCATCTTCGGCCGTCTAATTTTTCGGCGCCGGTGCTCCTTTCGAGGCTTTGGACTCTGACTTTCGAGGGTCCGCCTCTGGTTTTCGAGGCCCTGAGAGGGTTTTCGGGGTCGTAGACTCTCCTACCTTATCAGGCGTTTTCTTATCGGTCTCTGCGACTGTGAAGTCTTCTGGACCTTCGGCGATGTTGTCCTAGTCGTCGGTGGAGAGGCCCAGTTCGTAAAGCGTCGGGGCCTGGCCCTTGCCCTTGCCCTGCATCGTGCGATGAGCTATCCTCTGCTTCTCTCGAACTCTGAGTGTCTTCGGCTTGAAGACGGAGCAGGCGTTGCAGTCTCTGCTCTCGTGGTCGACAGGCAGGCAGAGGTTGCAGACCGGGTGTTGGTCCTTCTGCGCGAACTTGTGGTGGCAGTTTTTGCAGAATTTAAACGGAGTCTTGTACATCCCTGCGCTCAGGGGGCCCCCTGTATGCGCATTCCTCCAAGGACATCGAAGATCTCGAAGTTCTTCTCTTTCTTCGTCGTCTCCTCTCTGATGGTCTTTTTCTCCTCAACTTTTCCGGTCTTTACCGTCGAAAAGTAGCAGTATTTTCTCCTTTTTTCCTCCAAAACTTCTGGAGCTTCACGCGACGATCCAGACCCAACAGCGGAAAAAAGAATCTGAAGATGGCGCCCAAGTGTGGTAGCTTCCGCCCGAAGCATGCAGACGTCACCGAAGGTACACCAAATGGTGGGACATAGACACCCACCTGGGCTACAAAAAAAAAATAAAAAAATAAAAAAGACTACGATTCCGGACCCAACCACCAGATTGCGGAATATGCACAGCATAGTGAATCCAGAAAGATTCAAGCTGCAAAAATAGATACATTGCAATTTCTTAAGAGAACAGCAAAGTGATACTGGTGGAGGGTGTTTGATGGGATGGTGCTTAAAACTGTCTATTTGCTAGAACTGCCAGCTCTTAGTTATTTTATATACTGGAAAACTAATTAAATTAAAAAAATGTAAGCTTGATAAATGCTGTAATCACTATGGTAGGCTGGTAGCGGAATTCCTAGTAAACAGATGTCTAATGTAATAGTCATGTAATGGGTGAGCTAGCTGGCTACCAGACAAGAAAAAGAACAGCTCCTAATATCATGGAATACATTATAGTTCCTAATTATTTATTTTTTATTCTGTGATTTTTTTTCACAGCATTGCTGCTTTTCAGTAATTATGCATCTATACAACTAATAATTATATTGACAGAAATGACAATTGGGTCTTGACATAAGATTCTTTGTTACAGCAAAATTAAAGAGTGTCGTGTGAAACAAATATAAAAATCTGGGCAGATGATAGATGGCGAGTTATTGACAATGCTAAATATTTTAACAAATTAAAAAAAGAAAATAAGAGCAATTTCTGCCTCAAATAGGAAAACTGATGGGGTATAAACAACTGTCATAAAAGTGAATACAATGCTGGATAATAGTAGGCATTCTCTAAAAGCCTTTCAACCGATCTGTAATCTTGAGCCAACTCACAGGAGATAATTCCTCCTTGTAAAGTCGGATTGCACAAAAAAGTGTGGTATGGATAATTTGTTAATACATTCAGTCTTACAGAAATAGGTTTCCAAAAGAGGTAAATCAGTTAATCCCACATTTCCGAATCTGACCAGTAGGTTCTTCAACACTGTATTGAAAAACACTAAATGAGTCGATTCTACTAGAATGGTGATTTGCAATATTTGAATTCCATTTGGGTATGTGGTTGACGGTGTTGATGGGGACAGCTGCGGGTTATCTGACAAAATGGTGACAATGAATTCTTTACAGCAGGGGTGCCTTCTGGCACCTTTCCCTCTCTCAAAGTAGCTGTTTGATCTTCACTAAGCCTCTTCCACAAGGTTGTTCTCCCCAAGATTAGGAACTAGTGAGAGGCCAAATCCATTGTGTGCTGCTGATACAATTCTAATGCGCATAACCCTGTAGAAATACAAAGAAACGTTTGATTTAATTTATGTGTTAGGCTATACCATCTCAGCATAAATGTCTAAAAGACAAAAATATGGACATGACTAGGAGCAAAAGGAAAATTACAAATATATGTGAATACATCAGAAACTGAGAGGGTTAAGGAACTTTATTATCTCTGTGCTGATTTTTCACATGGATAAGGGACACTTTCACACTATTACCAGTCAGTTAAATCAAACAGTATCAAATAGTAATCGAGTAAATATACTCTTTACTAGATCTGAGAGACAGCTAGAAAGAGCGCTATATACAAATTAGGAGTCTGAAATAAAACTAGTTTTAATGTACGGATCAGATATTTTAGAAAATGGGGAGGTATTTAAATATACAGTAGTCGTACAACAAATATGGAAAAGCCATTATCAACGAGAGGACATCTAGGGCTTACACAAGAGAAAATCAAAATGTTCAGGTCTTTATAACAGGTGTTGGACAGTCCTAGGTCATGCTTTAAAAGAGTCTGTGGAGGGGATATAACTAAACAGGAAATCGGGGGGCATCAAGGAAATGGTGTAGGAGAAGGTGCCAGGCATGGACGGTAACGCCATTGAATTCTGTGCTGCATACGGTGAGCAGCTAGCTCTCCGCCTAGCAGCAGTGTACAGGAAGTCCAGGGAGCTGGGTGGACTGCCATCAACCTTGTGTGAGGCACTGAGCAGGGCAATACCTACACCAGGCAACAACAGATATTGGCTGCTCCTGACAAGACCTAATCCACCTAGACCAGTCTGGGTTTATTCCCAACCATAGCACGACTTAAAATGTAAGGTGGTTGTTCCAGGGACCACATCATCTTATGTGGGACTGTCCAACAGCTTCAGCGCTGGCCATTGATATAGAAAAGGCCTTTGACTCTCTGCAGTGAGAATTCATATATGTGATTTTTGGTAGGTATAGGCTTCATCAATGGATTTATTCGCTGGACGAAACTGCTATATTCCTGCCAGATGGCCCGAATGAAGACTGGCAGCATCATCTCAAATTAACCAGTTCTTGTCAATCAACATGCACAATAAGCTCCCAAAGTTCAGTAATTTGCACGTGAATTTTGTAATTGAAAGGAGGGATAGTATCAAGTCCTGAAGTTCGGGTTTATAGTTTGAGAACACGGTCTGCTAGGAGATACGTCAATCGTGATTCAATGACTGTTGATCATGCTGGTCCATACTTAGCTGTAATGATGGTAAACCTTGATATAAACATGACGTAGTAAACATGGTTTGATATCACACATGGTATGCAGTTATTAATATAAAATAAAAACATTGTGTTTAAAAAAAAAGTATAAGTACGTCAATAAGTTAAATTGTGTATTTTGTATATATGTCACATAAAATAATTCCAGTGTCCGCTCTGCTCCTGCTACTCACAGTATTGCCAAAACCGGGGAGCAATAGCAGACTATGTACTCCACAATTATAACAAGAAATTCAGAGACAGCTCTTCTTTTGTTACTAAGCAGTAATCGATAAAGTGGAGGTAGGCTGACAAGAGTAAATGATCGAAGGGCTGAAAGGAAAATAAAGTGAAACGTAACAGAGGTAAACAAGCATTGGCATAGCCAATAGGTCTCGCCTTTGGGACCTTATGAGTGTTTAGCCATGCAATGGTTGATGTTGTTGTACCAAGGATATTGTGCTGCATAATTACTTATAAGGTCCCAAAAGCGGAACCTATTGGCTTTGCCAATGTTTATTTATTTTGAGAGGGAGAGTACCAGCACTTCTCAAGAGAAATGCTATACTTTTAATTGGAGATTACGGGCACTTCTCAGAAACAAGCAGGTACTCTGGTATAGAGTACTTGCACTTCTATTTTTCCATTTCATGCACGGACTATCAGGGCTCGAAAATTCCACTTGACCGCTTGCATAGTCAGGCTAAATTTAACAAGGTTGAGCTGTTTTTAGGTCCTACTCGCCCTTTCTGGTGAGTAGGAAAACAAACCAACTTTTGTCCTCGGTCTATGAAAACGGAAAAAATGTGAGAAGATAACAAGATTTAAAGGCATTTTTATTGCTCACAAAGTTAATGAGCAATAAAGATGCCTTTATATCTTGTTATCTTGTCACATTTGCTCCGCTTTCAGAGACTGAGGTGATCTAGGTTGCAGTTAGGTCGAGGACATTTTTTAAAGGAACTAGTCCTGCAGGTCTAGTACCATTTTTGGGATTTTTGAGACCCGACTATTTAACTGGATTCAATCACAGAAGCAGCAAAAGTCCTGTTAGGCAACACACTATGCTAAGTACTGGTTTTTAGCTAACGCATTTTAAGCCGCACCCTTAACTGCATCGGACACGCCTCCGAGAGACCCCCCCCCCCCAGTTTTTTCATCCCACTTAAAGCCCTACATGTTGCAGCAATGTTTACTTTTTGGGGTGCAGTAACTGCACGCTGAGGAGGATGTCTACTGTCTTCCATGTGTATATTATCAAGCCAGTGACTTTGTGCAATTAGATTTAAAAAAACATTCAGGGGTGTTGGCGGGGGCTGCTAGAGAGCAGAATTGTACTGCAGGGCAATGAACCTGGCCACGCGGTGGTACCAAATCTGCAGTCTCCTGTAGTGGATTCTGACTTGCCGCCCTCCCAACCCCCCTCACTCAGCCAGCCAGACTACTGAGAATATTCTGTTTCATGGAAAAGGAAACAAAGTATGGCACTTACTCTGCTTTATAAAGCCTTTGAAACATCGGTAACAAATAAGACCATTAGTGAGCAAGTACATATGTTTCCATGGCAGCACTTCTTCTGTCAGCATGTCTCCTTAGCATGCAGCTTGTATTCCAAGAATGGGGTCACGCCCAACCTCACATCTGACGTAAACAGAATCCCAGCAACAGTCTCTGGTGACTCTTTTCTTATCACGTATTTAGTGGCAAAGTAAGAAGAAGTTACTGAATATGCTGTAAGCACAGGTGTCAGGTGCACGGAAAGCGAGGCCCACAGCAGTTGGCGAGCTTGCTACCCGACACAATGAAAGGGGTTGGGAGCAGACGACGTTAAAGTAAACCAGCAGCGGCTGTTTTTGGGGTGGTGCATGCGAGCGCACGCAGGCTTCACTTTTCAAGCACTGCACTCGCACTTGTGGCGTGGTGATGCTCGCTCCCGCAATTGGATGCCGCCACAAGCACAAGTGCAGTGCTTGAAAAGTGAAGAACGATAGCTAAAGGCACTCCTAGATCAGCACATGCGCGCTGCCAAGGCGAAACCTAAAAAGGAGACATCTTGGGAAGAGAAAATGACAAGTAACAAAAAGACTACTGCCAACTTCACAGTTATACAAAAAAAGTATTTATTAGCTTCAGCAACAGAGGTATACAATGCGGTCTGACCTCAGATAAACTATTCTTTCTTGGGTTCTGAGGATACACAAATTTCTCAAAGCAAAACTGATTGTAAACAGTTATGTGTAGGGGGTGGTCAATGAAACGGGCTCTATGATACATACATACATAATTAATATCTTTTTCTGCTAAAAAACTTCTGTTATCAGTTTAACAGCTTCCGATTGAAGACCAATAATTTCCAGCTCTGAAAATGACAATACAAAGACTGCTACAAACAACTGAAATTTCTGGGACAAGATACTAATGAGAGATAAAAAGGTTTTTTTCAGTTACATCTGCTGCGATTTGGTATTAGCAGAGTATTATACAATCATTTTACCATTGAAAGAGGTTGATCATTATATGCATACATAGCACGTGCGTTGTGTTAAAATAAATAAATTACTTGTGAAACACATGCTTTTAGAAAAACGTTTTCTTTTAAAAAGAAAAAAATACAACACTTCAGGAAATTGCTCAACGTCTACAATCAACAGCAGCCTCGAGCGACGCCAATCAGGAGAAGAATTCAAGTTATCTTTCCATTTGAAGAGCTCTCCCTTTCACCCAGCAGGATGGCTTCCCATGACGTCAGCTTGTCATATTTCAGAGGCCTGAAAAGAGAAGCAAAATTCTAAATAAAAACGACCTAGCATGGAACTAAAAACTTTCATATCTTTTCTTCATTTTCATTCAAAGAAAATAAATAAAATTGGTCAGATATTCTATTTCAAGTCGGGTAGAATGCTAATCTGAGTTAGGTTTCTGACTGTCACACTACATTAATAATTAATGTGAATGTATACGTTTCGGAAAACTCTGTGAAAACATACCATAAATGAACAAAAAAAGGTTACTCAGCTTCCTCAAACCTCTGGCTAGTATGACCTGGACACTGAAGTATGTATTAGCAACCTTTGCGCAAGTGCATCCAAATAAATGAAAATGGCTTACTGGTAGTATTAGGAAAAGGGACTTTCGGTGACACTACAAGGGCTGCATATATGTTTGCTAAAGAACACTTACTCACCTTTATGTTTCAAATACAACTGGATCCCTGCACAGATTCCCTCATATACAGAGAGCCCGCGCCTCTTTTCAGTTTTAGAGGAAATGAACATAAATTCTAGGACCAAACACTACATTTTTACAGCAAATAGTTAACTTAATAACTGCTTGGAAGTCCGTTCCACCGAACCTTTTTGGCCCAGGTGCAAAATGCTCCCGTTTTGTGCCATAGTTGTGGGTGCTCCAAACTGGAGTCGACCCAGTTGTAAGGAGCATCACTACATGAAGACGGTCTATAAATCAGCCTGGAAACGACAGATGGACCAACACAAACCGGTTCTGCTTCCAATGTATAAAAGGGGGAGCTGAAGACCTACTTGTTCCAGTCCACAGTTCTTTGATCAAGGAAAGGAGGACTCCACAGATAATTCTGAAGACTGCTGTGCCACCAGAGCTGGTGTCGGACAGACAGCCAGCTTCCCAAAGGTGAGTGGACATCACCTGGAGTCTGACCTGGAGGGAAGAGCTGTCTCCCACGTCCTAAATCACCTGGAGGTTACCTACCTTAGAAGAAAGGGAAGGTATGCGACAACCCTAAAGAAGAAGCGACCAAATAGGCTGAACAAAATTACCTCCCTGTATGCATTCAGCGAGGCGAGAGAAAGTGTCTTCGTTGCACACAGGCCTGAGTGCAAACGCTCTTGCCCTTATCCAAAGCACTACTCCTGAACTTTGCCTGAGTAGACAAGGCTGTTGTAACCATGGAGTTGTGCATAAGTGGCCTGCAAAACCGCTCTGCCCTGAAGAGTGCCCAGTCAGACTGTGCCACTATGAACTTGATAATTGTGCCCGAGCAGACTGGACCGCTGCAGGTCTTGAAATTGTGGCTGAAGCAGAAAAAACACTGCAACAACTGCCTAGAGCTCCAAGGACAGCACCGCCGCCCCATCGCTGTCAGCAGAGTTAGAGCTGCACTGCGCTAAAAAAGCACCAGCAAATTGGGAAAAAAAGTTCTAGCATGATCAATTTACTTAAGATTTAATAGAGATAACTTTTTATTGGTTTTCTATACATTGAGTAAATCGAACTATGGACTAAATCAGTTCACCACGCTGTCTTGCGGTTCGCCGCTGTGACCCAAGGCATTCACCCATAAATTGCCACTTGCCATGGTTTTATGCAATTTACAGTTGTTCGTACCTGGTGACGGACCCCTCTTTTCCTTGAGTAATAGATTTGTCAGTCATTGCTTGTATAATGTTCAACTAGCAAAAGTTTGAAATTTGAATATGTGAAGATTGTATAAATATACAGTTTCTGAATAGTTTCTTGATTATTCAAAACAACCTCTTTAGACTATTGGTGTTGAAACCCTAAAAAGTAAAAACATGGTCTATATCATTTTCTGTCTGTTGCTTTGACTGCATTACAATTGATAATATTTTTTTTATATAATCCTAAATACAAAATGATTTAATCCATAGTTCGATTTACTCAACGTATATATAATTGAAACTAAGTTCTCTATTAAACCTTAAGTGAATTTATACTGTTAGAGCTCTTTTTCCCTTGTGGTTAAGTCCATGCTCTAGAGGGTGATACAAAAAAGGGAGGGGGGCTGTATTTTCAAAAGAAGCACCAGCTGCAGCACCATGATCTCCGACCCAACAACTCACCTAAGGCCCAGAAGTCTGCTTGAGACTAGTGCTTAATTTGAGCTGGTGGTTTACAGTGCTCAGCACCGGCACTTAATTGCAAACACTGCACTTATGACAGTCTGCCACGTGGTGTCACTGCTCATCTAATTTAGAGATCAGCAGAACAATGGTTGTTTAGGAATATAATATACTCTGAAAATTATCTATACCTGCCTCACAGCCATTCCTTTAGCTTTGGGGACCTGGAATAATCTGAACTGTCGCACTTGCATGCGAGAAAGATAGTTAGTAGATGTTTTGGCAGCGATGACAGGGGCGAAGGGAGGTTCAAGCTTCAGTGGCCTCCTGATCAGAGCGTCGGCACTTATCATTTTACAAATTAAGCACTGCTTGAGACCAGCTGAAGACCATCAACGATGCCGGAGCCTACCTGCCAGAACAAACCCTGGGTGGTGGCCTCCGTTGCTGCCTCCGAGGACTGTAACAGAGTACAGAAGCACTCACAGCAGGAGCTTCTCCTCCCGGAGGAGGGAGAGAGAACCAGATGTGGGTCCCAGCCTTGAACGCTCTTCTCAAGAGCGCACATTGGTGAGAAATGAACATGGAGTAAGTGAATGTATAAAGTGTAAAAGGGGAGGCGCGCACAAATTTCTAAAGGTATTGTTTCTACCTTATTTACCTTAGTGCTGGGCTCTGCAGAGTAGCCGTTGGTGGTAGCGGCTTATCGGCCGCATCTTTCAATCGGCAGCAGCGTTCGAGACGGCATCTTCAAGGCAGCTTCGCTCTTCCGCTCGCTCTCCCGTTGACGTAATATGTACGACCGGCATCAAATAGGAGGTCACGCTGAGGTGACGCTTCGTGCGGCCATCTTAACGCACCAGTGTCGCGTCAAATTTCAAGCATCGATTGGAAAGTGACCTGCCTGCTGAACCGGAGTGCTTTTCACGTATTGTTTATTTTAAACTGTCATTTCTACTCAGATTTCCTCAGTGTTTTCTGAAAATCATCAACAGTGATACGCACACTGCGTATTAGCCAAGGTACTGTCCAATTTAGTTTCTAATATTTTTCATCATTTACTTATAGTTTCATCTCTACCAAGACTAATTATCATGGCTGTAGCAACCACGAATTTACCTGCCCCAGAACAATTCATGGTGAAAGATTGTGAGGTTTCTAGTCAGAGATGAGAAGCATGGAGAGAATTTTTGATTAATTACTTGAACACCTTTGAGAGCAAAGAGTTAAATCCAGAAAGGAAAAAATGTATTGTTACATTGTTTAGGCCAGGCGGGTTAAAGGTTTACAACAGAATTGAAAAAAACTTTAGCTGGTAGCGAAGTCAATGTGTTCATTCAAGCCATTGCCGATCTTAATGCTTACTTTGAGTCCACTGTATGTAAAGCTGTACACAGATATCATTTTTAGGTCTCGCCTAGCTATGCAGCGCATACGCTGTCGCCGTGGCGAGGACTATTGTTGTCGGTTTCTTGGCCGAAGGGGGACAGGACATGTGCATGCAGAGGACAGAAGTTGTGCACATGTACGCACATCTCCTGTCTGCGCTCGCAGCGTTTGAGCAGAACGCGCACCTGGCGAGCTTTCCCTCCCACGGCGACAGCTTGTAAAGGAGTTGTGCACGTGTACGCACAACTCCTTTCCTCGCTCGCGGCCTTTCAGCAGAATGAGCGCACGGTGCGCTTTCACTCTCACTGCGACAGCTTGTTCCTTTCCCTGACGTTTCTTCTTTTTAGACACTCCCTGTCTTTTTTCACCATCTCACTTCACTTCCATCACATTTCCCAGCTCTTAATTTTCCACTACAATTATACTCTCTCTTTTTTCTGTCTATTGTCTGGCCCTCCCTCTTTGGCTTCCATGTATTGCTTTATATTTTATTATTGCTTAAAAAAAAAATACCCTTCTTTTTCCAGCTACTTTGGTTTCTTTCTTTTGCACGTTCCTGGTTTAATGTTTTTCAATTTCCTGCCACATTTCTTTCCTTAGTACCCTCTCATTCAGTACTCTGACCCTGCCTCACTGGCACTTTCGCCACTTCACCTTCGTGGCCATACCGTAATGTTACTGTACAAAGGTTTTATTTTCCTAACATTCTGTGTGGAAAGCATCCAATCCCTGAATTTGGCTGTGATTTGTTTATGGAATGATGTACACACAGACACTATGAACTGTATCCACACGCCCCTACAGAGCCTGCCAACATGTCCAATAAGTCCATTAGGAGGGGAGGCGGGAGCTTACAAAGAGCTGCACAGTGTTTGTCGCTGTTACGTTTTCTGTCTCGCGCCGCTTGTGTGGAGACTACTTTGCCTTGGGACAGGCTCCCGGGCGGTCTCCTGCTTGGTGGCCCGTGTGGGTACCTCAGAGCCCCACCCGTGGAAGAGCAGAGGGTATTGTCCATGTGTGGGACTGGGGAGGCGCTGGCGTGATTGATAGGCTGCAGAAGGCGCAGAGCCTTGGTTCAAAGTCAAAATCAAAGTCAAAATTACCTTTTCTCGAGAGGTTCTCATAAAAGCATAAACAAACATTCCACAGTTTTTACAAATATATGTACAATAAGAGTTTGCCAATTATGTACATATAAATAATCATGATAAAAACAATTATAAAACTATTAAAAATGTAAAATTCATCTTGAATGCTATATACAAAGGGGCTATTATGGCAGATTACAATCAAACGTATTACATGATCATGCTGGGTAATTTTTTCTTAAAAACAGAAGAGACACGTGATCGATAATCACAGCCTAAGATTTTTGCCTTAGCACCTACGCCCATCCCAAATATTTAGCAGTTGATAATGAAATAAATAGCAAAGTGCTGGTGCATATAAGTCTTAGTGCTTCAGCACTACTGTTTGTACCCAGTGACTTGCACATTGGGGTTAGCCACACACGCCTTGGGATTACATATACAGGACAAACAAAGAGAAAATGAGTAATAGTTTCCTTATCACACCCACAGGCAGGGCAGATACTACTACTTGCCCCAGCCCACCTACCAGTTAGCGACTTGAGGGGCAAGGATCCTGCTCTAAGCTGGAAATAGAGCTTCCTATCCCCAGGTTTAGTGATGATATCCCAGTATGGTTCTAACCTGGGGATAAGCTTTGCCTCAAGGAACCCCCCAGCCATGGTGGAAGAACCAGTACCACTCCAGATACGGTATGCAACCCACTCCCAATAGATCTCCTTTAGTGCACTTTTAGATGGAAAAGATTCTGTCGCAGGATTTTCCCCACAGCATTTCCATGTCCAGGCCCACCAGAGAATTTCTAAGTTCCTTTAGCCAACTGATCTTGTGGAAGTCATCGGATTTTATGACATCCATGAACCCTTCAGCAAAATGAAAGAGCTCCGGTGTAGTCCAAAGCCTACGCCAGTATAGAATAGGGCGAAGCTTTGCTACATCCGCGATGGCCTTCCTGCCAAGATCATATCGAAGTGGCTGTAATGGGGTGCTCAGGGAAAGTCCGGTAATGCTGTGAAAGAACTTGTTTTCTGAAAGTGTTAATGGCCTCCGTTTCTCAAACCCCCATAGCTCTGCGCCGTAAAGCGCAGAACTGAGTGCTTTGGCTTCATAGACTTGGAGTACAGACTTTATCGGTTTTGTTAATGATTTTTTATGCTCCAGGTTTAGAGCCCCCGCATATTGCCGGTGTCTAAGTGCAGCTATATCTATATGTTGGTCCCATTTATTATCTTTTGCTACGTGGATCCCTAAGTAAGTAAAAGCCTTGACCATTTCCAATGAAAGCCCATTCATGAAAAATTTCCCTCTAAAACTATGATGCGGATTAAAAACCATGAGTTTGGTTTTTGCCATGTTAACTTCCTAACCATGGTCAGAGCAGAACTCCTCGAAAATTAATAAGGCACGCTGTAGGCCACTCGGGGTTTTAGATAAAATCAGCGTGTCATCCGCAAACATTAAAATCGGGATCTTTACACCAGCTAAAATGGGAGCATCTGTGTTTACTGATGACATACGGGCGACTACTCCATTGATATACAATGTAAAAAGCGTGGGGGCCATTGAGCAGCCTTGGCGCACACCACACTCCACCGGGAAGTCAGGGGTAACTCTTCCCTGTCCTCCCCACTGTATCTTAGCATAATTAGCCTTGTGTAGCCTCATCACCAGAGTTAAAATATCTTCAGATAGACCTAGTTTTTTTTTAAACTGCCCATAGTTGAGACCGGGGAACAAGGTCGAAGGCTGCACGTAAATCGACAAAGGCAGGATAAAGGCTGCCTTTGCCCAGTACCACAGTCATCCAATGAAGTAGGGTAAAGTGGAATACCTGGTCGATCGTGCTTGTAAGTTTACAGAATCCCGCTTGGAATGGAGACAATGCATTATTTTCCTCAACCCAATCAAGTAACTTATTCAAGATCATCCTCCCGATCACCTTTTGAATAGTGTCTATAAGGCCGATAGGCCTATAATTTGCTGGCTGCGTTTTATCACTCTTGTAAACTGGGATTATCACCGCCCCCTTCCACGATTCCAGGACCGGTGCACCCTGGGACACGGCGTTAGCCAATAACGTAATGTACTTGCCCCAACGTACTTTGTCATGGAGAAAGACATCCTAGCCACTGTGTTAAGAGCCACTAGGACATCATTACCATTAAAAGGTTCATGTTTATATAAAACAAGCCTAAAATCATCCATCGCATTGTCTGAAAGATTACCTGCATATTGTGGCCTAAAGTGGTTTGCCCATCCTTCCTGCGTAACATAGTTTTCGGGTGGTTTGGACTGGACCCCCTCCCCCACTTGACAATATTCCAAAATAGCCTAAAATCCTTGCTATCACTTGTCTCCTTTAGGTCCTGCCGATGAAGTTCATTCCACAGTTTCTTAGCCTTGCATATTTGCATATGCACCTTTTATACTCTTGTCTGGCTAACCGAACAGCATCCACCCCCCCCCTCCCCCTCCCCCTAATTGCAGGTGTGCTAGAATTGCACTAGGCACTGCTGTCATTGTTGTACCACTTAAGTGGTTTGGGGATGGTGGCCTTATTACTTTTAGCAGGTTTAAGAAAGTGGTCCCTAATACCCACAAAGAGACTATCATGCAATTTAGTTACAGCACCCAGGTCTTTACCGGATCTATTTGCTTGATCGAGATACAGTGTGGCTTTATCAACCTCTTTGCTGATGTTATCCATGGCCTTTTGGTTGGACATGACATGCGACCATTTAAGCCGGCGCATGTCATTTGTGGGGACAGTATCAGGAAGACAATGCTCAACCATATCTAGCTCTGGTTGCTCTAACGCGCACCATTGGTGCCTTACACACAAGGGGTTGTGATCACTTTCTATTCGCACCTTGACCACCATGTCCAATATCGGGTGCCAAAGCTTCATGCTACAAAGGACATAATCAATCCTACTTTTGTGGTGACCGTTATCAAATGTGTTAGCCCCTGCCATATCACTCCGAGTTCTCCCATTTAGGGCCCTTAATCCCTTTTTGTAACAGATCGCATTAATCTAGATGACGGCCTCTGGCCACCTTGCTACGGGTTTAAGATCCAATTTTGGCACCCCGCATTGTCTATCCTCCTCTTCCCCGAGGTACCTGTCATGAGCAACCAGGGGTTCAAAGGTTAGGTTTAGGTCTCCTGCAATGACTACACTGTTCTTTGCTGAATGGTATTCCAAGAGGAAGTCCAAGGTTGCATTAGCATGGGACTTCCCACCCTTAGACCCCCTGACATACACGTTGTAAATGTCCAAACAACCCAAGGGGCTCAGGTCTAGTCTAATGAGCTGAATGTCATTACTCTTGATGACTAGCTCCTTAATGGTGGAAAATAGATTTTGGCGGACCAAAATGGCTAAACCACCCGGACGCCCTTTGGCCCCTTTGATTGCTGGAGCATAAAAATTCAAATAGCCCTGGGCGAAGTGTGGTTCACATGACCAGGTCTCCTGGAAGACACATAAGTCAAAATCATTGATGAATATAAGCCATTCCGGTGATTGTAATCTGGGGCCCAAACCTGCGACATTCCACGAAATTAAATTGCCACCCTGAGAGCATCTACCATTAAGTGGTGGAGTATTTACATCACTTATCGGATCTGTACTGGACTGCCTCTTTTGCCCTAAATTAAGACATAGGTTTGAGTGAGTTGTAAAATAGACCTCACCCACCATATTACTAGGGGTACTCACACTGTCGAGTTGATCCTTGCCACTATCAATACTTCTGCAGCTCTTGCCAGTTATAATGGTGCCAGCCTCTCCCCAATTATGGTTGCCAACTGCATCATTGAGGGATGTTACAATTGACTCCCGAGGGAGTCAATCTATGTTCTCCAGCCCAGAACCATCCGACCTGCTCCACTTTGTATAGGGACCAAAGGGACCTGGAATGAGGGGCAGAGCTTCCTAAACTGGATACAGAAATGATGGCGGGCTACTTCTAAATTCAAGGGCAAACACGTTTTCGGCCAATAGCTCTGTACGTAGCGTTAACTCGATGGAGTCATATTCCTCCGAAGGGAAACTTAACCTTCTTGCCTTAGAGATGTCCTCCCTAATTACAGAGCGACATCCTCCGACATGTCGCACCCAGTGGATTGCTTTATTGGTTAAGGAATCGGCACTCTTGCTATTGCTACTTCGCCCTGGAGCTAACTTAGGGACATTAGTCATGTAAATTTAGTTTGGGCTGTGTGCGTCACTCGTAAGCATAATCCCCCTTCTTGTGGGTGGATTACTTTTTGTTGCCATACAAACTGGCACCCTGTCTGTACCACTCCCCCTAGCACCAACAAGCCGGAGTTCTTGATCTGATTTCAAATTCGAACACGTTGACCTATTAATTGGGTTTGCTAACGCGGATTTACCTTGGATTTTCTGGGGTGCCGGGGATCTACTTACCCTGGCTACTTCGGCCGGTAAAGAAATTATTTTGCGCCCACCGCCCCCTGCTGGTCCCGTGACCATCTTGTTTTCAATACGGGATTTCAAAGGAAAGAAATTACCATTAATTCTGCTAATATTAGGCAAAGTGCAGGTCTAACCATAGCAGTTAAATTTATAATCAAAAGTTTCATAGACTCTATTTCGTCTCTTAAAAGTGAAACTAAGTTTGTTAGTTCGCTAATATCTTGTGGGGCAATTTTATCCTTATTGTCCAAAGCTTGACTTGATAGAGAGTTTTGCACAAGGGCAAAGCCTGGTCTAGTGGTTTGTGCAGTTTGCAGAACAGAGGCCTCTTTATGTACATTCGCTAGAACGGAAAATCTATTAGATCAAGGTATTAGTGAATCAGACACAGGTGAATTGTTACTATTTGCTATAGTGGGATTATCAATAGGCTTAACAATACCCTTATGATCAATGATCCTAACCATTGGGGAAAGTGGCCCCTTTCCATCCGAGTTACTTCCCTCTGGTGCTTTTTGTTTTGTACGGAACATAGCGGGGATAGCAGGAGATGAATTCACCTCAGCGTCTGTCCAAGCCCCCCCCCCGTTTGGGCACTTTGTCCAACAACCAGAATCTCCTCGCATTCTTCGACAAGGGATTCAATACGGTCAAGGATGCAATTAGAAGCAGCATGTCTAGGTATCTTTTTAGCTTTCTTCCCCTTACTCTATTTGGATGGGTGAGCAGACTCTGCCCCCCACCCCACCCCCTTCCATTGACTTGAGTTTGCCCATGACTGCGAAACTCCTCACTTGCCAGTACTAGAGGGCGTCGCATAGTAACAACTGGCACAATTTGTCCTCTAATAGTCAATGATGGACGCCAGGGGTATTTACAAGGGGAATCTTCAACAAGCAGACAGTACCTTTACTCTGCTTTCTTCTCTGACGAGCCCGCACTTCGGTTTAGATACTCCTAGAATGTCGGTTTCGCAGAATTTAGCGGTGTAGCAGAATTTAGGGGGGTAGCCCTGCCCTGGCTCTTTCTGGCACTGACAGCCCGCCCTTTGCCCGGGCTTCGCCCGCGGGGCGGGAAAGGGTTGATGGCTAAATCACCCCCGGTGTCAAGGGGGAGGGGCCGCTTGTCCGCTGCTCGCCCCGCAGCCTCCTGGTGAGTAAAGTCCAGCAATTACTCTCTGCCCCAAACAGCGCCGGTCACGATGCGTCTCCCGCGAAGCAGGAGCTGCAAGAAGTTTTTCAATGCCCCCGGTGTCAAGGGGGAGGGGGCGCTTGTCCGCTGCTCGCCCTGCAGCCTCCTGGGGCGTGAAGTCCAACAATTACTCTCTGCCCCCAACAGCGCCGGTCACGATGAGTCTCCTGCGAAGCGGGAGGTGCAAGAAGTTTTTCAATGCCCCCGGTGTCAAGGGGGAGGGGCCGCTTGTCCGCTGCTCGCCCCGCAGCCTCCTGGGGCGTGAAGTCCAGCAATTACTCTCTGCCCCCAACAGCGCCCGTCACGATGTGTCTCCCTGGGTCACCACAGTGGCATTCCGTCTCGGCCACGCGGTCTGCAAGGTATTTGAGGGTGCACACTTGACCGCCAGACATCGTATCACGCCCAGCAGTCCATCACACTGTGGCTGGAGGGCTGGCTTGGCTGCCCTCACTTTTATTTTGTCACTCTTGGAATACATGGCCCTGCTAGCTCTGCTCTCAAGGCCCACTGCCCCGTATGCCTCGTACCCACCACCATCCCTTTACGTACAGTGCGCAGGAATGCTGTACTGCATGGCTAAGGCAAGAGCTGCATACGCTTGGTTAGACACAGTATTAATTAATCTCTTACGTATATGTGAGACATGACTTATATACTGAAGAATGGAACAGGTCTGATGCTTGTACTGTCCCTCAGCCCGCCCACCTGTATCAATGAATATAACACACAACCCCACACGTTCCTACGTTAGTCTATGTACGCCCATCATTATCGATGTATTATCCTGAAAACATTGATCACCGTGGTTAGGAAGACTTGACAAAAGTGTATGGCGAACTCGCTTGGTTGACACATGAAAAGCTTTTCCAACAAAACGACGGCTCAGTGTTTTAAAGAGCTGCTTTTCGGACTTGGTCCCAGGCCAGCTGACCTAAATAAAATGGGTTGAATTATAGGGACTTGGGGGAGTTACTCCAAAACTAGAGAAATTAATCCTTAAACTAGTATTACTGCAGACACTTTGGGCACCAGTCATTAGAGACCAGTGCATGCTAGAGATGATTTACTCTACAGTGGGTTTGATTGGCATTAGACTATGCTAGAGATGATTTACTCTACAGTGGGTTTGATTGGCATTAGACTACAGTGCATGCTATGAATGGTTTCCCGAACTTTACAGCCCATTGCACATCTGCACATATGAAAAGTTTGAGACAACTATAAAGGGTAAAATGAATAAACATCAGAAGTGTTTTTGTATCATCATGTCTCACCCCGCCTCTAACCCCGTCCACTACCACGCCCCTAGATCAATTTAATGAGTACCTGCACTTATGTTTTGCCATTTAAAGCCCTGGCCCTTTTACTTCGGTTGTTACACGGTAAGTCTTATTTAGTGTGTAAGCACTATTTTCTTTAATGCATTTCGCCTACTGCAGGCACTACATGCTTTCCGGCAACATTCAGCGCACAATGTGCGCTTTCACAGGGCGCTTTTACTAAAAAAGCACTTGTTTGTCAATTTGACAAACAAATGATTTTGGGGTAAAAGCGCATCATATTGCGCTTTCACTTTAATAGGGGCCGCTGACCTTTCTTTAGACACGGCTTGTCTAAAGAAAGGGGAGTGGCCTCTTAACATGAAAGTGCAGCATGGGGCGCTTGTAAACAACAACCATTTGCAATGCAATAGGTCTAGCATTTTAGGAACTTTGACCTATTGGTATTGTAAATGACAATGCCTTTTTTTTATTGCAGGATTTTAAACACATAAGTGAAAGGCATTCTCAAATACAATGCCAAAAGCTCAAAATCTCGCAATTGCAAGACCTTTTGCATTGCAAATGCTTGTTATCATAGGAAGCAGGAACCCTACGAGAAATTGGAAGATTACATTGCTTCCCTAAGACTAGCCTTGTCCTGCAAGTTTGGAATCATTGAAGAAAGTTAATACGCAACTAATTATTCATGCACTGTAACACCCAAAACCTGCAAGATAAACTTTGGATTAATGGGGATGCTAGTTTGCGGGAAATTTCTGCCATCATCAGCAAGGCCGAACTAACGTCAAGATGTGCTAAAACTGTCCTTGCCAAATCCAAAGGAGAGAATAGTGATGAGATGGTGAAAGTTATAAAAACTATTTACGTCTGACCTGAACAAGTTATAAATAAAATGACAAACTACCAGTTAAAGAGAGAGGCGGGAACAAAGAACGTACAGAGAAGTCAGTGGACACAAAAGGGAGGTGTTACCGCTGCGGTAGCTCTTCACATCTTGCCGATAATAAAAGATGCCCAGCTCTAGGTCAAAAATTTGCATATAGTAAAATATCTGGCCATTTTGCACGAGCTTGTCATAAATTCAAATTTGTGAAATGTATTGTTGTTGATGATAGAGCTGAATCTGAATGTGAGGAAAATAAGGTATGTTGAATTTATTTGCGGGTTTGTATTGCGCTTGAATCGACTCCTTCTGGAGTATCTCTGCGCCCAAAAAACCCCACCAAAAGCATGGTCAAGCAGTCAATGGATAGCGGATTAATTCTGAAACAGAAATGTTTTGAGCTTCTTCCTGAAGCTCAAATTTTCAGGACATTGCCTCAAAGCAAGGGGAAGCTTGTTCCATAAAGTGG
This sequence comes from Lissotriton vulgaris, assembly GCF_964263255.1. Lineage (NCBI taxonomy): Eukaryota > Metazoa > Chordata > Amphibia > Caudata > Salamandridae > Lissotriton > Lissotriton vulgaris. The sequence goes on along the minus strand of NC_141696.1, from coordinate 1,002,456,728 downwards.
GACCAACTACCGATAAGGCCTTCTCACCCTGTCTGGCCTTTCTCACAGCTGGCACTCTCAGGAGAAGCTGGTTACTGGACCTAAGGGACCGAACCGGATTGCATGGAATGAATTTATCTCCAGTGCGATGGCCCTAATCCATTTAGGCTCTTGTGGATTAAACAGGTCTTTAATTTTACCCTGTTACGGACTGAGAGCCAATGCAATTTCTCCAAGAGGGGTTTAGACGGTGTCCTAGGGGTGGCATTTAGTACCAGCCTGGCAGCAGTATTTTGAATCATCTGGAGTTTGGCCAATACTCCATCATTGGCCGATAGCAGGAGGCCATTGCAATAGTCAAAACGACTAGGTATCAGAGCTTGCACCAAGGCTTTCCTGGTGAAGTCAGGTAGCAGGGGAAAAACCTTCAGCAGCAGGCCAATGACATGGAAACAGGAACCCCCAGTGATGTTACAATGCTGTTTAAGAGAGAGTTCATGATCCAAGCGCACACCCAGATTTTTCACAACCAGCTTAGGTTCTGGGACCGGGCCAAGATCTTGCGGCCACCAGTCCGGGGTCCACAGGATCTTTGCTTCCCCAAAGAGCATAACCTCCATTTTGCCTAAGTTACATTGGAGTACAAAAGGGGGTGGTGATGGACGGAGCATCTGAATCAAACACTCACACCCAGTCCAAAGATCTGGGTTTAATCCATCACCGTTCTTTAGCCCACTCTGCCACCCCAGTTCAGACATGGCTATATTTTGCAATTTTCACCCCGAGTGGGCTGGGTATGCTCAGACGTGAGTCCCAGGCTCTCCACATCACTGGAGTCAAGCTATCCAGGCTGAAGAAGGCTGATAGCCAGAAACCGGTCCTTGGATGCTTGATTCCGGTCTAGGAAAGACATGGCTTGGTAGTTCGGGCTGGACTGTTCCCATGAGGCACAGGGTCAAGGCTGATTTGCATATAGCCAGTGTCTGACCTAGGGTGGTGTGGAGTGCAAAAAAACGATGGATTTAGGCCCAGATCTTTGTACTGGGGTGAATGCAAGACATTGTTCTGCATTCTGTTCATCAACTGTGTTTTTTGTAAGTTACATTGGAGGCAATTAGATGCCATCCAATTTGCTACCGCCTTAATGCCATTGGAAAAAGATGTTTTCACCTAGTCGGTAAGAGTTTTAAAAGGAAACAGGAGCTGGGTATCATCTGCGTAAGATACCGGGATGAAACCGAACTCTCTCAAGATTCTAGCCAGGGGGGCCACATAGATGTTAAAAAGAGTTGGGCTCAAACAGGAGCCCTGTGGCACCCCCTTGGTAATCTCTGTCTCCACCGAACGAAATGTGCCCATGCTAACCGATTGAGTCCGGTTAGATGGGAAACTTCTTAACCAGGCCAGTGCTGTACTCACAAGTCCGATCTTAGCGAGCAGAATATTATGGGATAGAGTGTCAAACGCTGCCGACAAGTCTAACAGTACCAGGACTACCGAATGACCCCCGTCCTTGTACATATGTAGATCATCCGTCACTGACCGTAGCGTCAACTCAGTACTGTGCTTCGGCCTAAAGCCAAATTGCGAGTGGTCTAGACTGCCGCTCTGTTTGATATAGTTCGAAAGGTGCCTGTTCACATGTCTTTCAGTGAGCTTTCCCATGAATGGAAGTAGGGATATCGGTCTGAGATTTGACAAATCCGTCCAAGGGATTGTAGCATTCTTCCTAATAGATCTTACCGATGCCTTTTTCCATGCCATGGGCACTCGGCCTTCGGTCAAGGATAGGTTCACAAGGCACTGAATCCCTGTGCCCAGTGTCTTAGCCACCACCGGCATCATTCTAGCTGGAATAGGGTCCGAAGGACTGCCGCTCTTGGTTTGGCTCACCAGGCACTGCACCTCTTCCAGAGAGATAAGAGGGAATGCACTAAGAGTGGCCGAGCATGTTTCTTCTTCGACCAGTGGCGACGGTAAATCTCCTATAGAGGACCGATTGGCATTTGTGATGGTATCATAGATCTTATCTATCTTGCTTGTGAAGAATTGCGATATTTCATTGCATAGCTGTTGTGAGGAAAGTTCAGCACTCTCACAGGTCACTGGTTTCACCAAGGATTGTAGAATTTGGTACAGTGCCCTGGGAGCATTGCCAGCAGCAGAAAGAAGGGACGCAATGTGATTCTTGCGTGCGATCCGGATGGCCTTATGATAGTATCTTACTCCTGGTAAGCAAAGGAAAAAGCCTGTTTGTGAAATAGTAACTGGTGGAGTACAGGTGACCTTGATGGCTGACTCTGGGTCACCACACACCATTGTGAACAAAAACAAATGAGATGAGTTATTTAGGGCTGTTATTGGTCCTAACCTAGAAAACCCTGATGTGCATCCTGTAAGCTACAAGGGAGAACCCATTGAACTCTTTGGTTTTTGGAAACTCACCTTTGAGTTTAAAGGTAGAGTAGCAATGTGTAAGCTGTATGTGTCCAGGGCAGGACCCTGTGTTTTAGGTTGGTGGGACCAAGGTGAGCTGGGTATACGTTTGGATCCCAATAGCCAATAGGTTGTGAATCCTGTTCATGAAAATCTGCACGAAGAGTTTGCTACTAAATTTCCAAATGTTTTCTCTGGAAGTATTGGTGAGCTCAAAGGTTTCTCACATAAAATAATCCTTAAGGATAATGCTAAGCCTTGCATTTATAAAGTCAGGAACATTCCCTTAGGTGTCAAGGATGAAGTTGTTGGGGAGATCAAAAAACTTGTAGACAAGGGCATAATTGAGTGCATAGAATCTTTGGATTGGGTTGTGCCGTCGTCTTCGCACGCAAATCCAATGGCAAGATCCGCTTGTGTGGACTTGAGGGAACTAAATAAAAATATTTGTATTGATGTATTTACCCTTCCCAAGATTTCAGAGTTACTTTCAGCTCCCAAGGGCATGGTATGGTTTTCTACAATTGATTCAACATCCACCTATCATCAGGTTCCCCTCCATGAGGACAGTAAACATCTCACAGCTTTTGTCACCCAGATAGGAATCTTCCAATTTACCCGCATCCCTCTCGGGTTGGCATCAGCTGCTGCCATGTGTCAACGTAACATGTACCTCATTTTCAAGGACATGAAAAACGTACTGTTCTTCCAGGGCACTATCCTCATTATGTGGAAAGATAGAGAGGAACATGATATTCTTATAAACAAAGACCTACAAGCATTGGGTAGGAAGGGTTTGACCGCAGAGAAGTCCAAATCCCTAAGTCGGAGCTTGTTGAAGCCATAACAAAAGCCCCCACACCACAAAATAAAGAGGAAGTCAGATCCTTCCTTGGCCTGGCAGAATTGTATTCTAAGTTAGTTTGCAACTTTGCAGGAAAAATGTACTGTATCAGACAATTGCTAAAAAAGGGTAGTACCTTTAATTAGTCAAAAGAGTGTCAAGTATGTATGGAAAGTATAAAAAGAGACATTTGCTCAGCTCCTGCACTCCAAGGCTTCAACCCCAAACTCAAAAGTATTACAACCAATGCTAGTGGTAGGGGGCTTTGGTGCGGTTTTCTCTCAACTACAGAGAGATGGAACGGAGTGTGTTGTGGAGTTTGCATCCAGAGTACTCGCACCCACTGAAGAAAAATATTCCATTATTGAAACGGAGGCTCTTGGTTGTTAACGAGGACTCAAACATTTTAGACAATTTGTGTGGGGAACTTGTGTCACGCTGAGAACAGATCATAAACCACTTACTAAAGCCCTCAATTCACAAGCTTTAAATAATGTCTCACCCAGAATTTCCTGTTTCTCTGTCAAACTATTAGATGTGTGTATGAAGTGGTGTATGTCCCTCGAATTTGCAATAGAATTGCTGATTTTTTTTAGCAGGGGTCCCTTACCCCTGTGTAAAGAGCCTAGAAATGACTGGGACCATTGGTTCGTAGCAAGCATTTTTAGCAGTGAACTTGCAAGCATTCTCCATGATGACCGAGTGCAGAAAATGTCTCTTGATGAAGATTTACAGCAAGTAAGTGAATACATCCACAAAAGGTTGGCCTGAAAAGTCTCGTTTACACAAGGTGCTAATTCCATTTTGGTTAGTAAGGAATGAACTTTCTTTTGAAAAGGAATTGTTACTCAGTGGGGGTTAGTTCCTCCTAAAATCTTTAATGAGAAGGTAGTTAACCTGTGCCACGAAGAACACTTGGGGATTGTCAAAACAAAATGCCGAATCAAACAATCCTACTGGTGGCCTGGAATCGACAGGGACATTGAGGGAGTTGTCAGTGATTTTTTGAGTGTGCTAACTCTGATAAGAGTTTGACCACCTGCAAGCCTATTTTACACCCCATTATTGTACCCAATATGCCATGGGAAAGGATTGGAGTTGACATTTTTGGTCCTGTTAGATCTGAAAATGGTATGCATAGATACATTTTTAGGTCGAGCCTTTACCATTCCGCAGGAATGGGAAATGGGGAGAATCCAAGTCGGCTATTTTCTCTTCAAACCAAAGGGCTTTCAGCCGCGGTTTTCTTGCAGTGCCCGTGAACCACGTGATAACATGCACGCGCATTCAGGGCCAGCCAGCCCAGCACATCAAAGGGCTTCTCCTCCCCTAATTATTCATGGCCGGCCGCAGGCCGGCCGTACTTTCAGTTTCCCCAGAACGGCTAATTAGGGGAGGAGAAGCCCTTTGATGTGCTTCACACCAATGCGCCTCAGTCATTCCTCTTCTTTGTATTTGCTTCCAGACTCTGATCTGCTCATGTGCACAAGACGCTTTACACATTACACTCATCTGCCTGAAGTGGGAGTTTTAAACAAGCAAAGCTGGTCCTTCTGTACTTGCAGTTTCACTTCTAATGTGTGTTGTTATTTATCATGATTTTTAGCTGAGGTGTATCACGCTTGTTCATGAGTTTGATCTCTTCATACTGTCAAATGTTTTCTAAGTTGTTTTTGATTGTCTTACCACTGGAGGTCTCCCTGTGCTACATTTAGCCTCTGACACATGCAACGCCACTCAACCACGCAACGCCACTCAACCACGCAACGCCACTCAACCACGCAACGCCACTCAACCACGCAACGCCACGCAACTACGCAACGCCACGCAACTACGCAACTCAACTACGCAACGCCACTCAACTACGCAACACCGCGCAACTACGCAACGCCGCAATGCCACGCAACTACGCAACGCCGCAATGCCACGCAACTACGCAACGCCGCAACGCCACTCACACATGCAACGCCACGCAACTACGCAACGCCACTCAACTACACAGCGCCACTCAACTACGCAACGCCACTCAACTACGCAACGCCACTCAACTACGCAACGCCACTCAACTACGCAACGCCACGCAACTACGCAACGCCACGCAACTACGCAACGCCACGCAACTACGCAACGCCACGCAACTACGCAACGCCACGCAACTACGCAACGCCACTCACACATGCAACGCCACGCAACTACGCAATGCCACGCAACTACGCAACGCCACGCAACTACGCAACGCCACGCAACTACGCAACGCCACTCAACTACGCAACGCCACTCAACTACGCAACGCCACTCAACTACGCAACGCCAATCAACTACGCCACGCCAATCAACTACGCCACGCCAATCAACTACGCCACGCCACGCAACTACGCAACGCCACGCAACTACGCAACGCCACGCAACTACGCAACGCCACGCAACTACGCAACGCCACGCAACTACGCAACGCCGCTCAACTACGCAACGCCGCTCAACTACGCAACGCCGCTCAACTACGCAACGCCGCTCAACTACGCAACGCCGCTCAACTACGCAACGCCGCTCAACTACGCAACGCCGCTCAACTACGCAACGCCGCAATGCCACGCAACTACGCAACGCCACGCAACAACGCAACGCCACGCAACAACGCAACGCCACTCACACATGCAACGCCACTCACACATGCAACGCCACTCACACATGCAACGCCACTCACACATGCAACGCCACTCACACATGCAACGCCACTCAACTACGCAACGCCACTCAACTACGCAACGCCACTCAACTACGCAACGCCACTCAACTACGCAACGCCACTCAACTACGCAACGCCACTCAACTACGCAATGCCACTCAACTACGCAACGCCACGCAACTACGCAACGCCACTCAACTACGCAACGCCGCTCAACTACGCAACGCCGCTCAACTACGCAACGCCGCTCAACTACGCAACGCCGCTCAACTACGCAACGCCGCTCAACTACGCAACGCCGCAATGCCACGCAACTACGCAACGCCACGCAACAACGCAACGCCACGCAACAACGCAACGCCACTCACACATGCAACGCCACTCACACATGCAACGCCACTCACACATGCAACGCCACTCAACTACGCAACGCCACTCAACTACGCAACGCCACGCAACTACGCAACGCCACGCAACGCCACGCAACTACGCAACGCCACGCAACTACACAACGCCACGCAACTACACGCAACGCCACTCAACTACGCAACGCCACTCAACTACGCAACGCCACTCAACTACGCAACGCCACTCAACTACGCAACGCCACTCAACTACGCAACGCCACTCAACTACGCAACGCCACTCAACTACGCACACATGCAACGCCACTCACACATGCAACGCCACTCACACACGCAACGCCACTCACACACGCAACGCCACTCACACACACAACGCCACTCACACACGCAACGCCACTCACACACACAACGCCACTCACACACGAAAAACCACTCACGTTGCCAATAGGTCTCGCAGTACGACAGTTGGAGCCATTACAATTGCAAATAACAATGCCTTTCACTTTGGTTATCATTTTAAA